>NC_133772.1:154524185-154609567 GCF_003597395.2 Chelonoidis abingdonii | reverse complement strand
TAGAGAGATAATTAAGGACAGAAGGTTTAATAACAAAAAAAGGAAGTATTTCTCACACAGCACACAGTCAACATGTGGAACTCCTACCTGAGGAGGAGGTTGTGAAGGCTGGGACTATAACAGGGTTTAAAAGAGAACTGGATAAATCCATGGAGGTTAAGTCCATTAATGGCTATTAGCCAGGATGGATAAGGAATGGTGTCCCTAGCCTCTGTTTGTCAGAGGATGGAGATGGACGGCAGGAGAGAGATCACTCTATCATTACCTGTTAGGTTCACTCCCTCTGGGGCACCTGGCACTGGCCACTGTCGGCAGACAGCATACTGGGCTGGATGGACCTTTGGTCTTACTTAATGGGGCCGTTCTTATGTTCTTAAAGGTGCCAGTGTGCATCCAGTTGTTTCAATTGCAGGATTGGAGTGGACATGACAGAGGAAATATTGACCAATCACACTGGATTGTTCACTTTATAGAAAAGAGGGATAGACCAGTGTCATCAGGGGTAAAAATATTGGAGGTAAGTTCCATGGTAGGTATAACTTAAACACTCTCAGGGTTGGGATGTAGGCAGCCAGGTCTAGTGGTTGGTGACCTGGTTCAGAAGTATCATGTTCAATCACTGGAAATCAGACAGGAGCCAGTCAAACTAATCCAGAGTGGGTCAGAAAAGAGGCCCGTGTCTGTAGGGCTTGATGAGAGGGCCAAGCAGTGGTTAGGTAAAGCCCATTGTGCAGACAACTTCCTGTGCCTCTCTTTGGTTTAAATAGGAAGTCCTGACCAATCAGAAATCCTGGTGTTCCTCCAGTCAGGGCCCAAGGGAGGCGTCTCTGATGCAGCTTGAGGCTGCATGGTGTCTCTGCTCTGTCAGTGGTAGCGAGCCACTGGCTGAGAGCAGGGTGACGCTAGTGGGCTGGGAAACAGATTCAAGATTCGGTACCGTAGCTGGAGCGCCTTGCACTCCCATGAGCTAGGGCCGGTGTAACAGGCCCAGTGGAGCTGTACAGGGCCGGTGCAACCACTAGGCAGCCTCCTAGGGCACCAAGATTTGAGGGTGCTGCCGCCAATCAAGATGCTGGCTGCAGATCACAGACTGTAGGGAGGGAAGACGTACATGATAAGAACCACACTCCCAATGAATTGCTCTCCTGCCTTTAGAAAGTCAGCAAAGTCCTTTGGTTTGATTGCTGTGCTGATAGGTACACTTGCACAGTACTAGCTCCTCTGTCTTGTAGATTGCACAGCAGCCAGAAAGAGAGTGAAGCAGCTTGTGGTGGGACTGAGCTGTGCTGATAGTGAGATGCAGCCGGGGCCGACTTGCATGGCATGCTCAGAGGGCCCCGCACTCTCTGCCTCACAGCCCTGCCTGCCCCATGACCCCCTGCCGGAGCGAGAGCCCAGCATTCAACTCCCCAGCCTGGGCGCAGGATGGACTCGTGAAGGCAAAGCAGGCGACACGTTTCCCCATTGCCCTGTTGCAATTGCACTTGGCCCGCTGCTGCTGCATGCCAGGGACTGGAGAGGAAAGCGCCCATTTCACCTTGTGACTCTTAGAATCCTCCCCCACCCGCCATCCCTGGCCAAACCCAGATTGTGCCCTTCTCCCCTCCACACCCAAACCCAGTCTGCTCCCCGTCCCCTCCCCAGCCAAACCTGATCCTCCCAGTGACCGACCCCGGTCTGCTCCCCTTGCACTTCCCAGTCAAACCTGAACCCTCACTGACTCAACCTGGTCTGCTTCCCTTCCCCACCTAACCTCATCCCCCACTGACTCAATCTGGTCTGCTTCCCTTCCCTTCCCCATCCAAACCTAATCCTCCCAGTGACTGACCCCGGTCTGCTCCCCTTGCACTCCCCAGTCAAACCTGAACCCTTACTGACTCAACCTGGTCTGCTTCCCTTCCCCACCTAACCCTATGCCCCACTGACTCAACCTGGTCTGCTTCCCTTCCCCACCTAACCTCATCCCCCACTGACTCAATCTGGTCTGCTTCCCTTCCCTTCCCCATCCAAACCTGATCCTCTCAGTGACCGACCCCGGTCTGCTCTCCTTGCACTCCCCAGTCAAACCTGAACCCTTACTGACTCAACCTGGTCTGCTTCCCTTCCCCACCTAACCCTATGCCCCACTGACTCAACCTGGTCTGCTTCCCTTCCCCTCCCCATCCAAACCCGATCCTGCCAGTGACCAACCCCGGTCCGCTCCCCTTGCACTCCCCAGCCAAACTCGAACCCTCACTGACCGAACCCAGTCTGCTTCCCTTCCCCACATAACCCAATCCCCCACTGACTCAACCTGGTCTGCTTTCCTTCCGCTCCCCAGCCAGACCCAATCCTCCCAGTGACTGAATCCAGTTTGCTCCCCTTGCACTCCCCAACCAAACCCAATTTCCCACTGACCGAACCCAGTCTGCTTCCCCTCCCCACCAAACCCGATCCTCCAGTATGACAGAGGATCAGCCATTCTAATTTTATAAAAACAATGAGTCCGGTGACACCTTAAAGACTAACAGATTTATTTAGGTGTAAGCTTTCCTGGGTAAAAAACCCACTTCTTCAGATGCATGGAGTGAAAGTTACAGCTGCAGACATATACTGACACACGAAGAGGAGGGAGTTACCTCACAAGTAAAGAACCAGTGTTGACAGGGTCAATTCGATCAGGGTGGATGTGGTCCATTCCCAATAATAGATGAGGAGGTGTCAATTCCAGGAGAGGCAAAGCTGCTTCTGTAATGAGCCAGCCACTCCCAGTCCCTATTCAAGCCCAAATTAATGGTGTTAAATTTGCAAATGAATTTTAGTTCTGCTGTTTCTCTTTGAAGTCTGTTTCTGAAGTGTTTTTGTTCAAGAATAGTGACTTTAAAATCTGTTATAGACTGTCCAGGGAGATTGAAGTGTTCACCCACTGGCTTTTGTATGTTACTGTTCTTGATGTCCGATTTGTGTCCATTTATTCTTTTACGCAAGACTGTCCGGTTTGGCCAATGTACCTGGCAGAGGGGCATTGCTGGCACATGATGGCATATATCACATTAGTAGACGTGCACGTGAATGAGCCATTGATGGTGCGGCTGATGTGGCTGGGTCCTCTGATGGTGTTGCTACAGTACATATGGGGACAAAGTAGGCAACGGGGTTTGCTACAGGGGTTGGTTCCTGGGTTAGTGTTTCTGTGGTGTGGTGTGTAGTTGTTGTTTTTGTGGATACAGACTAACACAGCTACCCTGATACTTGACCCCAGGCAAGGCTCTAATTTTATTAATAATAATAATTGAATATTATAAAGGTAGAATAAAATGTAGTAGATTTTGATATGAAAGAATGAAGGAAGGAAGTGACAGTGTATTCTGTATAATGTATGTGATTTAGTTTAAGATCAATGCTATGTTGTGCAAAGTGAAAACAACAGTGTCAACACTGTCAGGTTATTCATTTGTTTTTATTAAATATGTAGACAAAATAATGAAATTAATAAATGTTCAAGCCGAACATGTATGAATTCTAATGAACCATGCCATATTATGCAGTATTCATTTTTGAAAGTTTATAATAAGCGATGCTCCAGGGGGAGGGGAGGAGGTGGGAGGGCGAAAGGTGGAAGTTTCACCTAGGGTGCAAAATATTCTTGCACCAGCCCTGGGGCTGTAACCAGTCTGTGCGACTTGGAGCATCCATGGACTTTAACTTGTGCTCAATGCTCAGCTGCCTGAACCTGGCATAATGCCCCCTCCGCCCACCTCTATTGGGTGCTGCACTGAGCGGTTTGGCTGGACACATGGCACCTACAATCAGAGGTGCCTCCTTCCGCTTGTGTCCCCAGGCATGCACTTTTCTGGCATTGAGCAGGCATGCCACTTACATCACTTCACCACTTACACCCATTTTCTAACCAACTACATCCAACGTGTAACTTACGTTACCATGTGTGTCACTGTGGAATTTGACCCGGACACTAACCTAAGACTTCGCACCACTGAATTTAACCCAGTATTTCTCTTGATTTTCTTCGGGATGTAAATTTGAGCCTTGTCCACACATAGACTTGCACCTGTTTAGTTAAACCAATGCAAACCCCTTGTGGGCACTCTTATTTCTGTTTTAAAGCTGGCTTGTTTTGATTTCAAAAGCAAAACCAAAATTAAGCCACTCAGAAATGGAAATAAGGGTCCACTAAAGGGTTTTCCCCAGTGTAACTAAAATGGTTTAAATTTACATCTTAGGTTAAACTGATGCAAGTTTCCTGTGTAGACAACTGGAAGTGGCACAATGCTTTGGAATCTTCTCTTCTTTTAAAAGAACATGTGGTATTTTTTAGAGAGACAAGACAGCCGGAGGTAAGCAAGGAACTGGCAGGAGGGAAAGAAATACTAAATAAGAAATGAACAATTCCTGCCAGCTGGTATTTTCAAGCCCAGGCAGAAACCAACAACTTTCCCATTACTGGAGAAATGGCGACTATCAACTGAAAATGCTAAAGCCTCGCGTGGGTATTTAGAGCTACATTAGCTTCCGAGAAAACAACAAAACCAAACAAGAAACCACACATCCTGCTGTGATAGCAATCAAAGATTTAAATATTAAATAGCAGTAAGGGGGGGAGGCGTTGACAATCACAGAATAACCACTCTGCAAAATGCATTTTTAACAGGTCTGCAGCATGCTGTCTTTATTGAAGACTCTTTATCATTAAGCCTGTCATAGCTTCCTACTCAGATTTGAACCTTAGCGTTCATAAACTGAGAAGCTAGCATGAACCCTCGAAGCTTAATTACCAGCTTAGATCTGATATCGCTGCCACCAGCCAGGAAATTTTCCAGGGGGCCTGACTCCCTCTCTGGTGCTCCAAAACCTTCTCTGGGGGACCCCAAGATCAGAGGACCCCTGAGTCTCACAAACCAAAGGGAAAACAAGCTCTCCCTTGTCCCTCTCTTAATCTCATCCCCAGCTCCCGCTCCCTGGTATCCTAGTGGGATACTGTACTAAACTCCTTGAAATGCAAAACAGAGAGAGGCAATTTACCTTCCCCCCTCCTTCTTCCTGAGGCTATGCAGATTAAACCTAGTCAAGGCTAACACAAAGAATTTCCGCCTCCCTTAGTATCCTTAGCCTTAAACTAAGAGAAAAACTCAAAACAGGTTTTAAAAAAAGAAAGCTTTATATAAAAAAGAAAGAAAAAGACATAAACATATTCTCTGTATCAGGTTGACAATACAAGGTCAATTACTTAAAGAAAAATATAAATAAACAAGCCTATTCAAGATATCCAAATTTAAACTCGCAAACTACACACAATGTAAAATACAAAAAAATACAATAACAGCTATTGTTTTTCTACCTTTGTACTTACAACTGGGAAACAGAAGATTAGAAGGACTGGAAACAGATCCTCTCATAACTTTTGAGAGAGCAACAGACAGAAAAGACCCAAGACCAAGAAAACACACACAAATTCCCTTCCCTTAAGCTTTGAAAAATCCCGGTTTCCTGCTTGGTCCTCTTATGCAGGTGTTTGGTTCCTTTGTTAACGCCTTTACAGGTGAAAGAAACATTAACCCTTAGCTATGCTGTTTATGACAAAGCGTCCAGACATATTGGGCCAGATTCTGACCTCAGTGCCGCTTTGCCTTGACACAACTAAGGGACAGAATTTGGTCTCTTTAGTAATTACACTCAGTCCCAACAAAACGCGCATAAAACCAATGGGACTATTCCCGTTTGCTTAAATGTAAATGCACTTGTCTTAAGTGCTTTGCTGGATCGGGACCATAATTATAAAGGTTTTGCAGTGCTGCTAAAAGTGGACGAGATATTGGTTACATACACTTAAAATAGATCATTATATAATTGGGGTGAGGGGTAAATCAGAGTTTTATGCCTTGAAGACAACTAAAACCAACATGTTTGGTTTTTATACGATAAACCAATTGAAATGCATGAAAAGCGCTACATACTATGCACAACTTAAACCGACTTCAGGCTAAAAAGCTCAGTGCTGAAATAAATGAATTCATCCGTTATATAAAAATAAATAATCTGGCAACATTTACATCACATTCATCCCATCTGCTCAAGGCAGCCCTCCTGGGACCTCAAACCTGCGGAAGAAGCACGTCTCAACCAATGTGATGAGCTGTGGAAGATATTTGGAACTGAAGGTTATTGACTAAGATGACCTCCTAGGTAATGAACACAGTGCTCAAGCCCAGTGATACTAGCTGAGATAAAGCCGGCCGATCACAAAGCAGTGGTTTTCCAGTCTAGCGTAAGTCTCGTTTGTGATTTATCCTCTGTGTAAGCGCACCGGGTGTGGGCAGGAGAGGAGTGTATCTTAGGGTTATTCTCTATTGACAGCAAGTGTGAAAAATAGGACGATAATTAGGCACCTATATAAGGGCTTGGCTACAACTGGAGGAGAGTATGCAGCGCTGGTGAAAGGGGTTACAGCGCTGCAACTCATTAGTGTACACATTTACAAAGCTCAGTTCAGCGCTAGCACTCCTGGCTGCAGGCTGGCTGAACACCTGGTCGATTGGGGTGTAGCGATCCAGCGCTGGTGATGCAGCGCTTGCTCATCAGGTGTGGACACCAACAGCGGGCTGGTTATTGGCCTCCCAGGGTATTAAGGGTATCCCCAAGAATCCTGTCTACAACAACCGGAAGAAATGGCTGAAGACGGGCTCTAAAAACAAACACAGCTGCTCTTTGCTCCAGCGAGTGAGCAGCCGTGACAGGGAAATTGCTTTGGGAATGTTCACCAGCTGTTTGTTTGAGGGGAGAGGGGAGTCCGTGTGAGCAGCTGTCTTATGTGGTCTGAAGGCTATTTAGGAAAGTGCAATAATTTGCATTAGTGAATAAGAGAAGGGGTGGGGGAAGAGGGTCAAAACTTTTAAAATGAATTGAACCATTTAAAATGACTGTTGTGGTATCTTCCAGTCTTTAGAACTTGCAAAGGCAAGGGAGCTGAGAAACAGCTGCTAGTGTTTGCGTGGAGGAGACAAACAGCACGGCGGGGGAGGGAGTCCGTCGGAGAGCTGCTTATCTGGTCCGACAGCTTTTTGCATTTACAGAGTGATGAGAGAGGGTGGGGGAAATGGCCCAGAATTTGGCAAGGCAGGGAGGCTGTCAGCTCCAAAAATCCACTCTCTCTGTCTCCCCCTCGCTCCTGTCACACTCCAACCCCACCGCCGCTCTTTGAAAAGCACATTGCAAAGCCCCTTGAACGCTGGGATAGCTGCCCACGAATGCCACCACTGCCCCACAAGCGCTGCAAATGCTAGCAAAAATGTGGCCACACTGGCCAATGCGCTGGTAGCTGTCAGGTGGCCACACTGCAGCGCTGTTCCTCACACAGCTGTACGACACAGCTGTAATTCCCGGCGCTGCAACATTTCCAAGTGTAGCCAAGCCTAAGACATAATGCCCCCAAACATAGGGACTGTCCCTATAAAATCAGGACATCTGGTCACTCTAGTGATCCACAGCCCCTGCGTGGCCTGTACAGCACAGGAGTCCAGGGCACAAAAATTAAATACCATGCTCTAGCGAGCTGCTGGGGGACAGAGGGAGTGGGGAATCACACATCAACCTTGGCTTCACCTCCCTAATTTGCTGGCCAGCAGAGCTGAGCCAGCACGAGATGGGGAGGGGCGGCACATTAGGGGCTGCAGCCAGGGAAAGAATACTGCATAACCAGGCTGCTCGTGATGGCAATCAACCCGGGGAGAGCTTTGAGAAGCGGGCCATCTAGTCTTAAATCAGTCACATTCACACAAAGGGCGATTCTGTTCCTGTGCCGGTGTACAGTGGGAGTGACCAGCACTGAGGTCAGTGGATTTACCACCGGGTACAACCCACAGTAAGTGCCAGCAGGATCAGAGTCAGAATATCACCAACCATTTTAGCAGCATAATGGTCACAAGCAGTGAGCCCCATTATGTTGAGAGCCGTGGGTGGGGCTGGGGTTGCCAGCTGCAGCTGGTCTAGTTTAGCAGGGTGGTTGGAGCTGGGGGGTAAGCTGGGTGCTGTGGCCTGGAGTTGTGCTAGCCCTCCTTGTCCCCACCCCCACCCCCGTCTCTCCACTAGCTTCTGCTTGCTGCTACGTCCTCCCTCATGCTCCTTCTCCCTGCGGCCCAGCAGGGAGAGCACAAAAGTGCCGGGAAGGCAGTAAAGGCCAGCTAGCTGGCTGGCAACCAAAGGTGCCACAAGCAGTACCTGGTGGCAGGAAGGAAAATGCAACTGCCAGTCTGGCGCAGTTATGAGAGTCCACACCTGGATGGGGGCAATGTGGGAAGGGAACAGGTGTCCACCCCAGGGGCTGAAGCACTTGGCAGTCACTGCATAGAGTTTATGGGCCGCAGCAACCCCTCTCATAGGGAAGCCTGGCAGGAGGGAGCCTTGGGGAGGAAAGCTCCAGGAGGATCGCCCCATCCCCAACACTGCGGAGTTTTGCCCCTCAATCAATTGCCCCCAACAGCAACAAGGAGATGCCTCAAGGCCCATGCAGCCTGGGGTGTCAGATCAGATGCGGTCAATGCAAATGCATCCAGAAAATCATTGAGCTGGGACCCAAAAAAATCATGAGATTTGTTAAAAAAATCACGAGATTTTAACAATAAATCAGTGGTGGGCGTTGGTTTCTGAAACCTGTAAGGGTGTACTCAGGTCACGTTTCAAGCTCTTGTCCACTCCCTCAAACTGGATAACAATACTTTGGGCGAAAAAAAAAGAAGCTTGAGATTCTCACCTAATCCCGATGACTGGCAGGAAGCTGGGGCTTTTAATGAAAAAGCAACCAAATACTGGAGACTCATGAAAATTTCTCAAGCATTGGAACAACGGCAGTGAGCACCCACGCCACCCATGCAGAGGCCCCATTTACTGCCTGCCTGAAAATTGCAGTTTGTCCACGACCAGAGCCATAACAAGGAAATTTTTTGCGCCCAAGCAAGGGCCAGCTCAGGCTCTTTGGCGGCAATTCGGCGGACAGGCTCCTTCTCTCCAAGATGGACTCAGGGACCTGCCGCAAAATTTGACTGCCGGAAGAATGAATGAAGTGGCAAGCGGCAATTTGGCGGCAGGGTCCTTACCCTCTGACAGGGAACTCAGGGGACCTACCGCCAAACCAACCACAAATTCCCTCCCTTAAGCTTTGAAAAATCCGGTTTCCTGATTGGTCCTCTTATCAGGTGTTTGGTTCCTTTTGTTAACCCTTTACAGGTGAAAGAAACATTAACCCTTAGCTATCTGTTTATGACAAAGCCGTCCAGACATATTGGGCCAGATTCTGACCTCAGTGCCGCTTTGGCTTGGACACAACTAAGGGAAGAATTTGGTCTCTTGTTAGTAATACACTCAGCCCAGCAAAACCCATAAACCAATGGGACTATTCCCGTGCTTAAATGTATGCACTTGCTTAAGTGCTTTGCTGGATCGGGACCATAATTATAAAGGTTGCAGTGCTGCTAAAGTGGACAGAGATATTGGTTACATACACTTAAAATAGATCATTATATAATTGGGGTGAGGGGTAAATCAGAGTTTTATGCTTGAAGACAACTAACCACCTGTTTGTTTTTATCGATACCATTGATGATGAAAAGCGCTACATACTATGCACAATTAACCCGACCTTCAGCTAAAAAGCTCAGTGCTGAAATAAATGAATTCACTCCGTTATATGAAAATAAATCTCTGGCACATTTACATCACATTCATCCATCTTGCTCAAGGCAGCCTCCTGGGACCTCACCTGCGGAGAAGCACGTCTCACCATGTGCATGAGCTGTGAGCTATTTGGAACTGAGGTTATTGACTAAGATGACCTCCTAGGTAATGACCAGTGCTCAAGCCCAGTGATACTAGCTGAGTAAGCGGCCGATCACAAGCCAGTGTTCCAGTCTAGCGTAGTCTCGTTTGTGATTTATCTCTGTGTAAGCGCACTGGGCAGGAGAGGAGTGTATCTTAGGGTGACCAGACAGCAAGTGTGAAAAATCAGGACGATAATAGGCACCTATATAAGGGCTTGGCTACACTGGAGAGTTGCAGCGCTGGTGAAGGGGTTACAGCGCTGCAACTCATTCTGTGTACACATTTACAAAGCCCAGTCAGCGCTACAACTCCCTGGCTGCAGCGCTGGCTGAACACCTGGTCTGATTGGGGTGTAGCGATTCCAGCGCTGGTGATGCAGCGCTGCTCATCAGGTGTGGACACCAACAGCGCTGTTATTGGCCTCCAGGGTATTAAGGGGTATCCCAGAATTCCTGTCTACAACAAACCGGAAGAATGGCTGAAGACGGGCTCTAAAAAACAAACACAGCTGCTCTTTGCTTCCAGCGAGTGAGCGAGCCTGTGACAGGGATAATTGCTTTGGAATGTTCACAGCTGTTTGTTTTGAGGTGGTCCCGAGAGGGGGCCGTTCGTGTTGTAGCAGTCTGCTTTATGTTGGGTCTGAAGGCCTATTTAGGAGTGCATAATTTGCATAGTGATTGAATGAGCGGGGTGTGGGGAAGGTGTCAAAAACTATTAAAATGATTGAACTTTTACAATGACTTGTTGTGTATCTTCCAGTCTTTTAGAACTTGCCCCAAGGCGGTGAGCTGAGAACAGCTGCTAGTGTTTGCTTGAGGAGACAACAGCACGGCGGTGGGGAGGAGTCCGGTCGGAGAAGTGCTTATCTGCTGTCCGAAGCCTTTTTGCATTTAAGAGTGATTGAGGACGAGGGGTGGGGGAAGAATGGCCAGAATTTTGCACGGCAGGAGGCTGTCAGCTCCAAAAATCCACTCTCTCTGTCTCCCCCTCGCTCCCTGTCACACTCACCCCACCCCCCTCTTTGAAAAGCACATTTGCAGCCCTTGAACGCCTTGGGATAGCTGCCCCACAATGCACCACTCCCAACAGCGCTGCAAATGCTGCAAATGTGGCCACACTGCAGCGCTGGTAGCTGTCAGTGTGGCCACACTGCAGCGCTGT
This sequence comes from Chelonoidis abingdonii, assembly GCF_003597395.2. Lineage (NCBI taxonomy): Eukaryota > Metazoa > Chordata > Testudines > Testudinidae > Chelonoidis > Chelonoidis abingdonii. The sequence continues at coordinate 154,598,599 of NC_133772.1, read as the reverse complement.
TCCTACACAGCTGTACGACCACAGCTGTAATTCCCGGCGCTGCACATTTCCAAGTGTAGCCAAGCCCTAAGACAAAGCCCCAAACATAGGGACTGTCCCTATAAAATCAGGACATCTGGTCACTCTAGTGTATCCCAGCCCCCTGCGTGGCCTGTCCAGACAGGAGTCCGGGCACAAATTAAATACCAGGCTCTACGAGCTGCTGGGGATCAGAGAGGAGTGGGGATCACACATCACCTTGGCTTCACCTCCCTAATTTGCTGGCCAGCAGAGCTGAGCCAGCACGAGATGGGGGAGGGGCGGCACCAGTTAGGGGCTGCAGCCAGGGAAGAAACTGCAAACCAGGCTGCTCGTGTGGCATCACCCAGAGCTTTGAGCAACGGGGCCATCTAGTCTTAAATCAGTCACATTCACACAAAGGGCCCGATTCTGTTCCTGTGCCGGTGTACAGTGGGAGTGACCGCACTGAGGTCAGTGGATTTACCCCGGGGTAAACCCACAGTAAGTGCCAGCAGGATCAGAGTCAGAATATCAAGCCCCAACCCATTTTAGCAGCATAATGGTCACAAGCAGTGAGCCCCATATGTGAGAGCCGTGGGTGGGGCTGGGGCTTGCCAGCTGCAGCTGGGTCTAGTTTAGCAGGGTGGTTGGAGCTTGGGGGTAGCTGGGTGCTGTGGCCTGGAGTCTGTGCTAGCCCTCCTTGTCCCCACCCCCACCCCCGTCTCTCCACTAGCTTCTGCTTGCTGCTACGTCCTCCTCTCAGTGGCTCCTTCTCCCCTGCGGCCCAGCAGGGAGAGCAGCAAGTGCCGGGAAGGCAGAAAGGCCAGCTAGCTGCTGGCAAACCAGGTGCCACAGCAGTACCTGGTGGCAGGAAGGAAATGCCCACTGCCAGTCTGCAGTATGAGAGTCCACCCTGGATGGGGGCAAGTGTGGGAAGGGACAGGTGTCACCCCAGGGGCTGAGCACTTGGCAGTCCTGCATAGAGTTATGGGCCGCAGCACCCCTCTCATAGGGAAGCCTGCAGGAGGGAGCCTTGGGGGAGGAAAGCTCCAGGAGGATCGCCCCATCCCCAACACTGCGGAGTTTCCCCTCAATCATTGCCCCCCACAGCAACAGGAGATGCCCTCAAGCCCTGCAGCTCTGGGGTGTCAGATCAGTGCGGTCAATGCAAAGCATCCAGAAATCATGAGCTGGGACCCAAAAAATCATGAGATTTGTTAAAAAATCACGAGATTTTAAAATAATCAGTGGTGGGCTGTTGGTTTCTGAACCTGTAGGGTGTACTCAGGTCACGTTTTCAAGCTCTTGTCCACTCCCCTCAAACTGGATACTTACTTTGGGGAAAAAAAAGAAGCTGAGATTCTCACCTAATCCCATGACTGCAGGAGCTGGGGCTTTAAGAAAAAGCACCAAATACTGCGAGACTCATGAAAAAAATCTCAAGCATTGGCAACACGGCAGTGAGCACCCACGCCACCCATGCAGAGGCCCCATTTACTCCTGCCTGAAAATTGCAGTTTGTCCACACCAGAGCCATAACAAGGAATTTTTGCGCCCAAGGCAAGGGCCAGCTCCAGGCTCTTTGGCGGCAATTCGGCGGCAGGTCCTTCTCTCCAAGATGGACTCAGGGACCTGCCGCCAAATTGCTGCCGAAGAATGAATGAAGTGGCAGCGGCAATTTGGCGGCAGGTCCTTCCCTCTGACAGGGACTCAGGGACCTACCGCCAAATTGCCGCCGAAGAAGCGGCGGTGATAGAGCTGCCGCCGAAGTGCCGCCGATCGCGGTAGAGCTGCGCCCCTCTGCTTTGCGCACCCAAGGCAAATGGCTCACTTGCTTCGCCCTTGTTACGGCACTGGTCCACACTAAGATTTGCATGGGTCCAATGACACACACAGTTGTGACGGGTGCAAATCCCCACTCAGGACAAAGTCTGGTTAATTTCATGCTGATTTATGTGACTTTATGCAAGTCGCACAAAGATGGGCAAGAAGCTGAGTCTCCCTCTGCCTCCACTACCAGCCCCCTCCTTCCCACATGTGAAAGCCTGGACCAGTGGACAGAGCTCCACTGGGTCTGAACTGGGGGAAGGGTAGAGAATGGGGGTCCAGAGTTGGCTGGTCGCCCCCCTTCAGCACAGGAGTGGGTTAACCCACACCATGATTTTAAATGTTCAAACAAAATTTCAAATATCATGGAACCCTGGCAAGACACGTGAACATTACACTAGGAACACGGGTACCATGCTCTTAAACCTCAACTTGTCCCAGTCCCAGAGTTCGCCCCATATCTTGTTTCCCGTATAAAGCTTTTGTAAAAGTGACTGTTTAAGGACAAGTCAAAGCACACAATACCGGTTTAATATTTTGCTGTGATGCATTTATCCAAGTGCAGCTAGGTGATGTCTCACTTGGACAGTAAATAAGGGTTTGTCAACCCAAATTGGTAGTGTAGACATGACCTAAGACTGGCCGCGAAAAGGCCTTGTGAAGGTATAAGGAAATGGCAGCAGGAAATGGAGGGTGGTTGGGGGGAACAGCAATACCCTCCAGAAGGCTGAGCGGCCAGTGGCTGTGCACCAGTAGCCTGCTACTAGAGCAACTGTTTTACTAAGGCTCTGAATTAAAAGCCAGGCCATTTTGGGATGATGAACTAACTGGTGCAAGGGACAGACCTGGGGACAGACCTGGGGAAGGGACTACGCCCCCTGCACAGCCTTTGAGGGAAGAGTCTGCGAGGTTTTGTTAGGAAGGCTTGAAATAAAAAAAACAAAAACCCTGCTGGGAAACTGCTTGCCTGGATTCTGTGAGAGAGCTCCAGGTAGAACCACCCCAGGCAGTCAGCTGGCTCGGCAAGAGCAGTACCTGGTCCGGTGGGAGGAGGGCGCTGTAAGATAGGCCTGAGTCCTTTACAGCAGTGGTTTTCCACCTGTGGTCTGCAGACTGTGTCTGATTTCGAAAGGGGTCTGCACATCCGTTCTACATTTTTGTAGGGGTCTGAAAATGAAAAAAAGTGGAAAACCACTGCTTTACAGGACTGTTAAGGCAGGTCGGAACATTGCAACACAAGTGTCCAGTAAAAGTCCCTCACCCAGTCCAGGAAATGGGGGAATGCAAAGCTGAAGGGGATAACTTGGAGGAACAAGGATCAGCCCTACAGTTTTTGTTGATATCTGGGCAGTTTTAAGTACATGGAATCATAGAATATCAGGGTTGGAAGGGATCTCAGAAGATCAACTAGTCCAACCCGCTGCTCAAAGCAGGACCAATCCCCAACTAAATCATCCCAGCCAAGGCTTTGTCAAGCCTGACCTTAAAAACCTCTAAGGAAAGAGATTCCATCGCCTCCCTAGGTAACCCATTCCAGTGCTTCATACCCTCCTAGTGAAAAAGTTTTTCCTAATATTCAACCTAAACCTCCTGCACTGCAACTTGAGGTCATTGCAGCTTGTTCTGTCATCTGCCACCATAGGCGCCTACTTCTTCTGACACCAGTGGGTGCTCGACTCCCCCTACCCCTGCCCCAACTCCACCCCAACCCCGCCCCTTCCAACCTTTTCCCCAAAGTCCATGCCCCAATTCTGACTCCTTCCCCAAATCCCCATCCCAGCCCCGCCTCTTCCCCACCTCCTTCCCTGAGCGTGCTGGGGTCCCGCTCCTCCTCCCCTCTGTCCTACAGCTTGTTACACCATGAAACAGCTGTTTTGCAGCGGCAAGCACTGGGAGGAGAAACGGGGACGCAGCACGCTCAGCGGATGAGGCAGAAGTGGAGGTGACCTGGGGCTGAGGCCGGCATAGGGAGCTGCTGGTGGATGCAGAGCACCCACCAATTTTTTCCTGTGTGTGCTCCAGCCGAGCTCCATCCTCTTTGGAACCCCCCTTCAGGTAGTTAAAGGCTGCTATCAAGTCCCCCCTCACTCTTCTCTTCTGCAGACTAAATAAGCCCCATTCCCTCAGCCTCTCCTCGTAAGTCATGTGCCCCAGACCCCTAATCATTTTTGTTGCCCTTTGCTGGACTCTCTCCAATTTGTCCACATCCCTTCTGTAGTGGGGGGACCAAAACTGGACACAATACTCCAAATGCGGCCTCACCAGTGCTGAATAGGGGAAATAATCACTTCCCTCGATCTACTGGCAATGCTCTGACTAATGCAGCCCAATATGCCATTAGCCTTCTTGGCAACGAGGGCACACTGCTGACTCATACCCAGCTTCTCGTCCACTGTAATCCCCAGGTCCTTTTCTGCAGAACTGATGCTTAGCCAGTTGGTCCCCAGCCTATAACAGTGCATGGGATTCCTCTGTCCTAACTGCAGGACTCTGCACTTGTCCTTGTTGAACCTCATCAGATTTCTTTTGGCCCAATTCTCCAATTTATCAAGTTTACTCTGGACCCTATCCCTACTCTCCAGCGTTTCTACCTCTCCCCCCAGCTTAGTGTCATCTGCGAACTTGTTGAGGATGCAATCTATCCCATCATCCAAATCATTAATGAAGATGTTGAACAAAATCAGCCCCAGGACTCACCCCTGGGACACTCCGCTTGATAACAGCTGCCAACTAGACATTGAGCCATTGATCACTACCCACTGAGCCTGACAATCTAGCCAGCTTTCAATCCACCTTATAGTCCATTCATCCAATCCATACTTCTTTAACTTGCTGGCAAGAATCCTGTGGGAGACGGTATCAAAAGCTTTGCTAAAGTCAAGATATATCACATCCACTGCTTTCCTCATATCCACAGAGCCAGTTCTCATTGTAGAAGGCAATCCTGTTGGTCAGGCATGACTTGCCCTTGGTGAATCCATGTTGACTGTTCCTGATCACCTTCCTCTCCTCCAAGTGCTTCAAAATGGATTCCTTGAGGACCAGCTCCATGATTTTCCCAGAGAATGAAGTGAGGCTAACCAATCTTTGGTTCCCCGGGTTCTCTTTCTTCCCTTTTTAAAATATGGGCACTATATTTGCCTTTTTCCAGTCAACCGAGACCTCCCCCTTTTGCCATGAATTTTCAGAGACAATGGCCAATGGCTCTGCAATCACATCAGCCAACTCCCTCAGCACCCTTGGATGCATTAGATCCAGCCCCTTCGCCTTCTGCATGCCCAGCTTTTCTAAATAGCCCTTGACCTGTTCTTTCACCACGGAGGGCTGCTCACCTCCTCCCCATATTGTGCTGCCCAGTGCAGCAGTCTGGGAGCTGACCTTGTCTGTGAAGATCGAGGCAAAAAAAATCATTGAGTACTTCAGCTTTTTCCACATCATCTGTCACTAGATTGCCTCCCCCATTCAGTAAGGGGCCCACACTTTCCCTGACCACCTTCTTGTTGCTAACATACCTGTAGAAATCCTACTTGTTACCCTTCCCATCCCTTGCTAGCTGCAACGCCAATTGTGCTTTGGCCTTCCTCGAGCAACATTTTTATACTCCTCCCTAGCCATCTGCCCAAATTTCCACTTCTTGTAAGCTTCCTTTTTGAGTTTAAGCTCACCGAAGATTTCACTGTTAAGCCAACCTGGTCGCCTGCCATATTTGCTATTCTTTCTGCACATTGGGTTTGTTCCTGCACCCTCAATAAGGCTTCTTTAAAATACAGCCCCCTCTCCGGGACTCCTTTTCCCCTCATGTTAGCCTCCCAGGGGATCCTGCCCATCAGTTCCCTGAGGGAGTCAGTCTGCTTTTCTGAAGTCCAGGGTCCATATTCTGCTGCTCTCCTTTCTTCCTTTTGTCAGGATGCTGAACTCAACCATCTTATGGTCACTGCTGCTCAGGTTGCCACCCACTTCTCTTTCCCCTACCAATTCTTGCCTGTTTGTGAGCAGCAGGCCAAGAGGAGAACAGCCCCTAGTCAGTTCCTCCAGCACATGCACCAGGAAGTTGTCCCCAACACTATTCAAAAACCTCCTGGATTGTCTATGCATTGCTGTATTGCTTTTCCAGCAGATACCAAGGTGACTGAAGCCCCCCCGTTAGAACCAGGGCCTGTGATCTGGAAACTTCAGTTAATTGTCCGAAGAAAGCCTTGTCTACCTTATCCTCCTGGTCCGGCAGTCTATAGCACACTCCCACCACGTTGCTCTCGCCTCTAAACTTAGCCCAACATTAAAGAACAATAATGGATATTTGGCTATTGAGTGTATACTAGGATCTGTGAAATGCACAGGAATAGCGGACACTGCCTCCAACGTAATTATTAGACCAGACGTGCTAACCATGCTGGGGAATAGGGGATCTAAAACTGAACCTCCTAATTGGTCTCCAATGAAGGCAGTTACTGGGGAACATGTGTAACCCACATGCTTACTTTGCAGAAGTTAGTGGTGTAAATAAGTGAAGGAATAGTGGAGAGGACACACGGTTCTTAATTTTGTTTTGAGTTACTCTGTCCCTGCAGATTTGCCAGAGCTGGGAGGTGATTTCCATTGTGGGCAAGCAGCCTGGCAGGACACATCCAGGGTCACTTTCTGAGAGTGGAACCAGTGGGAACTCAAGAGAAGGTGGAGGAGTTTATAAAAAGGAGGGGTAGGAGTCAGACAGAAGAATTTAGCAGTGGAATAGTGCAATGACCAGAATGGTCTGCTGAAAGCATTGGGTTCCAGGGACTTTGCTAGCTCATTGGATTTAAACTGCAGGCTCCCACACTCCACCGGAGAAGGTGAGGACTAGAACTGCTGCAGGCTGTGTACGCTGCACGCTGTCATTGCAAAGACTCAAAAGGTGTTTCATAGAATCATAGAACTGGAAGGGACCTTGAGAGGTCTAGTCCACTTCCCTGCACTCAAGGCAGGACTAAGTATTATCCCTGCCAGGTGTTTGTCCAACCTGTTCTTAAAAACCCCCCAGTGATGGAGATTCCACAACCTTTATAGGCAAGTTATTCCAGTGCTTAACCATCCTGACAGTTAGCTGCCGCTCCCTGACTTGGCTTGATTGTTATGTATTTATTTACCTAGGCCAGGTCTGTTACCCCTGACAACTCCAGCTCCGCCCCTGGACAAACTGTTAAAGCACTGGAGCAGTTCCCAGGATCAGGACTGGGGCGTATGTCAGAAAGGTGGCATCCCATCCCCTTCTTTCCATTGGGTGCACCACGCAGAGCTCTGAGACTCCCAAAAATTGAGCTCCAGTATATTAATCTTTGAATATCTTCACATGCCATGGCATTCTTGGCCCCAGGATAATTGTCTGATTTGGGATGATCCCCCAGACCTAAGGCTTTTCACCTTCTTGACCCAAGAGGTGGTTTCTAGGTTGATGGAAGAATTCTTCTGATGAGCTAGTGCTGTCTGCACTGGGAGTTAGACTCTCTCATTTTCTCCCTCTCCCCTTTCCAGGCCACTTAGAGAAGAGCCCTGAAGAAACCCCAGTGCATCCCAAGGGCTTGGACGTGAGGGTCACAGCTGTCCTGTGGGGACTCCCCCTCGGGAGTGTGGCTGGCTAACGGCTTGGGATGCAGCAAGGTGGTGAGCCTCCCCTCGGCTGGGGCGCCGGGTGGAGCCAGGCTGCTGGGCATGGCCAGTCGGGCGAGCCAGAGGCTGCCGGTGGGAGGTTGGGGATCCCTTCCTGGCACGCACCTCAGAGACCCAGCCAACCAGGGAGGGAGCTGGGGCCGCACCCCAGTGTTGCCGGGGAAGGGGCAGGGGAGCAGGGAGCTCCGGCTGTTTGGGAGGAAGGACGCAGCCTCTCCCCGCGGGCAGTGACTGATCTCCACCCGCTGCCCAGAGGTGCTGCGAAGGGAGGAGCGCGCAGGGGGCGGTCCCGGGCTCCCCGGCTGGGGCAGGGAGGTGCGCAAGGGGGGCCCCCGAGGCTCCAGCTGTTGAGAGGGAGGACGGAGCCTCTCCCCGCACTGCCCCGGCTGGAGACGGAGGGCCCCTGAGCGGCGGGCAGCTGCGCCAGGGGAGGCGGGTCCGAGCTCCAGCTGTTGGCGAGGGAGGAGCAGCGGGCGCCTCTGGCTGGTGCTGCGCTCGCGTCCCAGTGCGGGGCAGCCGGCGGGCGGGCGCGACCATGAGCGGGGCCGGCTCTGCCCAGAGCTGCGAGGAGATGCTTACGCTGCCGGCCGAGGAGAGCCCGGCCATCAGCGCCGTCATGTTCTCGGCCGGGCTGCTGGGCAACCTGACGGCGCTGGCGCTGCTGGCCCGGCGCCGGCTGGGGCAGCGCGGCCGGCCGCTCTCCCTCTTCCACGTGCTGGTGACCGTCCTGGTGCTCACCGACCTGCTGGGCACCTGCCTGGTCAGCCCCGTGGTGCTGGCCTCCTACGGCCGCAACCGCACGATGGTGCGCCTGGCCGAGGGCAAGCGGCTCTGCCTCTACTTCGCCTTCGCCATGAGCTTCTTTGGCCTGGCCACCATGCTGGTGCTGTTCGCCATGGCGCTGGAGCGCTGCCTGGCCCTGGGCCAGCCCTACCTCTACGAGCGCTTCCTGCGCCGCCGCTCGGCGCTGCCGCTGGCCCTGCCGGCCCTCTACGCCCTCCCCGCCGCCTTCTGCGCCCTGCCGCTGCTGGGCTTCGGCCGCTACATGCAGTACTGCCCGGGCACCTGGTGCTTCATCCAGATGCGCCTGAGGCGCACCGACCAGGAGGACTCCGGCGCCCGGGAGGCCACCTACTCGCTGCTCTACGCCACGCTGCTGCTGCTGCTCATCCTGGCCGTGCTGCTCTGCAACCTGAGCGTCATCTGCAACCTGGTGGGCATGCACCGCCGCGGGCAGACCTCCCGCCGCCCAGCCTCACTGGAGCAGCCTGCCCGGCGCCGGAGGCTCTCCATGTCCGAGGAGGTGGATCACCTCATCCTCCTGGCCATCATGACCATCACCTTCATCGTCTGCTCCCTGCCCTTCACGGTGAGTGAGTGCAGGGGCCGGGCCCCCTGGATAACTGCTGCCCTGGGGGGACTCCCGCACCTGGGGCCTTCTCCCCCGGCTCCCTCGCTAACCCCTGCCCTTGGGGAACTCCTGCACCTGGGGCCTTTTCCCCCAGCCCCCTCGCTAGCCCCTGCCCTTGGGGGAGTCCTGCACCTGGGGCCTTCTCCCCTGGCCCCCTTGGTAATCCCTCCCCTTGGGGAACTCCTGCACCTGGGGCCTTTCCCCCGGGCCCCCTCGCGAGCCCCTGCCCTTGGGGGACTCCTGCACCTGGGGCCTTCTCCCTCGGCCCCCTTGGTAATCCCTCCCCTTGGGGATCTCCTGCACCTGTCCCTTCTCTTCTCTGCCTGTGGCTCATACTAGCCTGGTCTCCTGTGGGCTGTTTGGGTTGTTGGGTTTAGTATGCTGGTGCTAAGGGTCTGTGAGACACAGGAGGTCAGACTAGATCCGTGTTTCTTAGTGACCGGCCCATGGACCGGCCCCAGTCCCTGAGATCAAAAAGGTTGAGAAACACTGGATTAGAAACACTGATTGGGGTTGGAGGGTTGTCCTTTCTGGGTTTAAATTCTGACTCTCCAACAAAATTATTTTTAGTCCCTAAATTAAAAAGAAACCCCTACAGATGAGGGTGCCAGGCAGCCCTACTGAGCTGCAGGATTAAGGCACAGTAACTCCTCACTTAACATTGTAGTTATGTTCCTGAAAAATGCGACTTGAAGTGAAACGATGTTAAGCGAATCCAATTTCCCCATAAGAATTAATGTAAATGAGGGGGTTAGGTTCCTGGGAAATTTTTTCACCAGACAAAAGATTTTATATATATATATATATATATATAAAATACACACACACACACACACACACACACACACACACACAGAGTATAAGTTTTAAACAATTTAATACTGGTACACAGTGATGATGATTGTGAAGCTTGGTTGAGGTGGAGGAGTCAGAGGGTGGGATATTTCCCTTACTGCTAAATGATGAATGAGCAATTGACTGAACTCTCAAGGGTTACTCTCTCTCTACAAGAGGCAGCAGGAATGGAGGGAGATATGCGCATTTCCCTTAAGTACACTGCCTTGTTAATTAGATCAGCTTGCTGATAGGCAGCTGCTGCAAGCTCCCTCTGTCCTGAGTCCTGGTCTGTCCCCCCTGTTCTATGGAAGATGGGGTAAGTGGGGTGCAGGAGCAGGGGGGCACCCTGACATTAGCCCCCCTTCTTCCTTCCCTCCCCCCTGCACAGCAAGCAGGAGTCTCGGGGAGCAGCTCCAAGGCAGAGGGCAGGAGTAGCACATGGCAGTAGGGGGAGGGACACAGCTGAGCTGCAGGCAGCTGCTGCACAGGGGACTTAGGGGAGCTGATGGGGGGGCTGCTGGTCCTCCCTGGTTCCAAGCCCCCACCAGCTAGCTGCAATGGGCTGCTCTTCCTGCAAGCAGTGGACAAAGCAGGCGGCTGCCAAACGACAAGGGAGCATTACACAACTGTAAACGAGCATGTGAGGAGTTACTGCCCTAGACTAGACTGAAGCACAAAGATCCTTGCTTTGTTCCTGGCTCTGCCACAGCTTCCCTGACCAAATCTCTTAGGCTACATCTACGCTGCAGTAAAAGACCTGTGGCTCAGGGCATCGGGACTCTACAATTGTTGTGTAGTCATTTGGGGTCACTCTGGAGCCCACACCCCATGAGGGGAAAGGGTCTCAGAGTTCGGGCTTCAGCTTTGCTAGCCCAAGTCAGCTGATCCGGGCTCTGAGATGGTGCCGTGGGCTTTTTATCGCAGTATTGGCTCTGTGCTTCTCTTTCCTCATCTGTTAAATGGGGATAGCACTTTTCTAGCTCTCCGGGGACTCATGAGGATAAATCCACTTTCTGGGAGCTGAGAGATGATGATGACAGGGATGAAGATGCTTTCACAGGGCACTAGCATGGCAGATGCTTGACCGAGGTTGCATGGATCAAGTGTAGGCCCACTGTGACAATTCGGTTCTGGCGGGACCCAACCGAGAGTGCCAATTCAGGACCAATTGCTCAAACAGGGCAGTAACAGCCCACGGCTGGGGTTTTTCCACCTCTAAGGCAAACCAAACCAGCTAGACAAAGAGGACCCTGGTTTCACCCCACTGGCTAACCACAAGTCACACAAGCAATTTCCTTAGACACTCCAGTCTCCCAATATCACAACCAGTCCCACTCGTCCTGGGGATGAATGGTTATGAAAACCAACACCCCAATAGAAGAAAATGGCTCTCTTGATCCCAAAGAATCAAGCCCCAGACCCAGGTCAATATGTTTATTAGAGAATATTTAAATAAGGATGATACACAGAGTTTGGCATGTCAGTCATTAGTCATCGGGGGCAACATACAGAGTATGGGGGGACGCTGGTATTTGGTTATGGGTTAGCATATAGTACATACAGTCTGTAATGTCCCCAATGCGGGGTGTACGGTGGGTGGGGTCAAAGTATAGTAGGGGAGCAGTGAGGGTACATCGCTCATCTAATGGGTTACACATAGTCATGATTAGAGCAAGCGGGCCGGGTAATGGGGACAGGGTGACCCTCACGTGGTGGAATCCAGATCGGTGGGTTCAGGACTCAGGGGATGTAGTTTAGTAGGGGGGTTGTAAGGGTTTCCTCCTCCCCCTATACACATCAGATCTTACCCACAAATCACGCTGTTGCCAATCCTTTAGAATCTAAAATCTAAAGGTTTATTCATAAAAGGAAAAAGGTAGAGATGAGAGCTAGAATTGGATAAATAGAATCAATTACATACAGCAATGGCAAAGATCTTAGTCCAGGTTTGTAACAGTGATGGAGTAAACTGCAGGCTCAAATCCAGTCTCTGGAGTACAACCACAGCTTGGATGGGTCATTCAGTCCTTTGTTCAGAGCTTCAGTTTGTAGCAAAGTCCCTCCAGAGGTAAGAAGCAGGATTGAAGACCAGATGGAGACGAGGCATCAGCCTTTTATAGACTTTTCCAGGTGTAACAACCTCTTTGTCCTTACTGTGGAAAGTTACAGCAAAATGGAATCTGGAGTCACATGGGCAAGTTCCTGCATACTTTGCTGAGTTACAAGGCGGATCTGCCTTCTCTTAATGGGTTAATTGTGTAGCTGATGGTCCTTAATGGGCCATCAGGCAGGCCAGTCAGAGCTAACACCAACTTGTCTGGCGAGTTTAAAATTTAAAATACAGACAGTATAGAGCCATTACTCATAACTTCAATTATAATGTGATACCTACATATAGATACCATAATTTTAACCAGCCACCCATAATCTGGTCTTAGACACCCTGTATGAACCTCTTTGCACAATATTTGGTGCCAGATTATATCCATAACGTCACACCCCCGTCATTGAGGTTACATGCCTATGCCACTGGCACTGAGCTGTGCTGTTTCGAAGAGGGTAGCAAGGTTGAAGGGGTTCGTGCAGTTGCAAGGAAGGAGCTGACGTGACGTAGATCAGTGCACTTGCATGTGTCATAGTGACGGTCACAAATCAGTAGGGCTCCATGACTGTAATTGACGTAACACAGGTCAGTTAAATTGCCAGTGTGGAACTGAGGTTGCGTAGGTAAATGCAGTTAGGTGAGTGTAGGGATGCCCAAAATCACTGGGGTTGGGTGGACATGGGTTGCTGTGGTGTCAGTGAGCGTGCATGCATCCATGCAGTTGAACAAGGATGTAGTTTTACCCACTGAGCCAAGTTTTCAACTGTGAGGGGAAGGGATTCCTCAGCAAATACAGACAGACGACAGCCACTGCGCACGCAAACACCCTCACCTGTACACAAATATTAATTTCTATGTGAAAAAGCTGGCTTGCATGGTGTCCCTGGAGCTGAAGATTGCGTCCATAAACAAAGATATGAGATAGGAGAATATGCTCAACACACTTACAATTCATAAGAACTTTGAGCGTATACATTACTTTGGACCTGAAGGCATGAAGATGCTTGATAAAGGTATGTATTTTCCATAGTTGACAGGTAGGGAAACTGAGGCACGCTGAGATTAAGCGTTTTGGACAACAGCAGGTTTGGAAATATAACCCAAGTCTTCTGCCTCCCAAGTTCAAACTGCTACAATGCTGCCTCTCAAAAATATAACCCATATGATACAAGTAAAGAACTCGAACCATTAGTCTGACTTTCTCTTGTCGTTCGAATGAAATAGGGCCCCTTAGGAGCTGCCATGTCACTCAACCCTTTATCAGTCGACAATATTCAGATAGTTTGATTCTTCCCACTTTTGAGGGAGCAGATGTTTGGGTGATTTTTTCCTTCTGTTTCTCAATTCTTGTTTCCCTGGGAAAAGCAAAACCTGCCCAGACTGGGAATATGGCCAAAGCTAATTTTACATTCCCGGCGTTAGAGTGACATTATCTTTCATTAGCACTTGGAGAGCTGAAAGGCCCAATGGACAAATTAACCACTGGACATGCTGCACCATTATTTTTGCATTTCAAGAGCGTGATAAAGGAAATGTAATAACATCTAGCAGCCTGTTGTGTTTCCTGTGGTCTTGGACTTGCAATCAGCAGAGCAGCTTCACCACCAGTTGTGGGCCTTAAATTTGTTTAGGGGTCTTTAGTTCTGCTCCTAATGGTACTTTCCCTCATCTGGCTGAGTCGTGGGCAGACATGAGACATAACTGCTGGTGTGCTTGTGACAGGAATTATTGGAAGTATGTATACATTTGTAATGGGTCTGTTTTGGAAAGGAAGGTTTTTGGAGGCTGGTGAGCTGCATAAAGTGATACAGCTAGTTAAAAGTGCTCGATGGTAGACGTGTATTTTCTACCAGCCTACCATTTGTACACAGGATCATTTCATTTGATCAGATATCTAGAAATCCCACTGACTGCCGCAAAGGAGAAATTAAAAATTGTTGTATTATCAGGTGAACAAGCATCATGAGTATGCAGAGAGGGGACACGGGAACTTTCACTTCAGGACACCATGTCCAGGTGCAAGTACCTAGTTCCTATGGCTTTGAGAGCTGACTCACAACCAGTTACTTTCCTTTTAGTTTTAGGGATTGTCTTTCTGGGCTACTCTTTCCACAGAAGAACATAGATATTGCCGTAGAACAACAGACCAACTAGCTATAATCGCAGGTAGCAGAACAGGTCGGTGACCAGTGGTGAATCCTTCACAGGAAAGCATATAAACCCTTATAAATGCACCCAGCTGTACAGTAGCATACCACGTGGGGGTTTCTTCCTGACCCTACCTCTTTCTGCCCTGAAGCATGAGGACTGAAAGTCCTACATTTATCCAGGTAATATAATTGTAGATACTACTCATATTCCTTGCCATGCCTAATCTTTTATTTATTTAGACACATGTGGATGATGGTTGAATTTAGTGCCCATGAAGGTGATATACCAATAGCACCAGTTATAATGCCTAACCTGCATAAACAGTTGTAGGGCAAACTTTCCCAGAAACTAAGTCCTGTGTCATGACATGAGTTCTCAGAACTTCTGGTACTTTTAGTGACTCGAATGAGATGATTCAATTCACTTTCAGCTGCAGCATGTACAGGATTTGAACCCAGGTCGTTAGAAGTGAATGGCTAATGCATTAATTGTCTGTCTCAAACTCTTCAGCTCCTTTTTTAATACACAACATTAGAAGTTAGATACATCCGGTCTTGCTAAACAGCTCCGGGTTCATGGGGACCAGGACCTGAGACAGAGCAACTGGTGTCACATGAGTAAAATTTGCTGCATCATCTTCCCAAGAAGGATTGTCAGTTCTTCCATAAAGTAGCAAAGAAGCATATTTAAAGAAGTACCTGATTTTGGCTGCCAGACATAGATTCATACAGTAGGTCAGAAACATGGCTTCCACGCTCATTGATTGCACCTACACACGCTGGGGAAGGACACTATAGGCAACCTGCCATTAGACTGGATACAGTAATAAATGATCCCTTAAGTATCTATTGACTTACTTCATTTATCCAAAAATGCAGTGATCTCTTGATGTGCTCAGCTCAGGGCTAGCTATGAAGCTCAGTGATCTATTCATTTTTGTGGTTTCACATGCCTACATTTGGCGGGGAGGAGGGGGAGTGGAAGAGATATTTTGAACGGGACTAGTCATACTTGTCACAGCTTCTTTAAATACCAAAGCCCACTGATTGGTTCGTTTGGCATGTGAGGAGGAAAATACGCTCCCTGGGGAATCTTAAATTGTAAGTGTGCAAAGCTGGTACTGAAAAATCTTCTGGGACTTTGAGGGCAAGCCGAGCCTCTTCCTCAGGCCTTACTTTGGCATCCTCTCCTCGTTTTTCTTTTAGCAGCTTGACATTTTTGTGAGAGGAAAATGTGTGAATGTTCCATTTTGGCCTAAATTCTTGCCACTGGGTTGTCATGATAATGTAGCCCGCTGGCAAATTTAGCACCGCTGCGAGGGATTAGACTGGGGTGGGCAAACTTTTTGGCCTGAGGGCCACATTGAGGTTCCAAGATTGTATGGAGGGCCAGGTAGGGAGGGCTGTGCCTCCCCAAACAGCCTGCCCCCTGGCCCCTATCTTCCCCCTCCCACTTCCTGTCCCCTGATTGGCCCCCTCAGAACCTTTGACTCATCCAACTCCCCCTGCTCCTTGTCCCCTGACCGCCCCGACCCCTATCCACACCCCTGCCCTGTGACAGGCCACATGGGACTCCCACACTTACCAACCCCCCCGTTCCCTGTCCCCTGACTGCCTCCCTCCCAGAACCTCCACCCCATCCAACCGCCTCCTGCTCCCTGTCCCCTGACGGCCCTCCGGGACCCTCTGCCCCTTATCCACCTCCCCATTCCCCGCCCCCTTACCATGCCTCAGAGCAGCATGTCCAGCAGTCATGCTGCCCGGCCAGAGCCAGCCATGCCGCCGCGCTGCCCGGCAGAAGCTTGCAGCTCTGCTGCCCAGAGCACAGGTGGTATGGTGAGCTGAGGGTGCGGGGCAGGGGGGACAGCAGGGGAGGGGCCGGGGGCTGGCTGGCCTCCCCGGCTGGGGGACAGTCCTGTGGGCTGTAGTTTGCCAACCTCTGGATTAGACATTGCTGTTGTGAAACAGATGGGCAGCCTCTCCTAGAGTGTGTAATCCCACCTTTAACATCACATTGTTCATGTTGTAGTTTGTAACACTGCACCTAGTGTAACCTGTCGCCCAAGAAATATGCATTTAAAACCCCTAAATTGAAGCATGACTGAACTGTCCAAACTCCCCTTAACCCGAGCTGAAATCTCCTGCTGATGAACCTAAAGCCAAAAGACATTAAGCCCATCAAAATGGAGACATGCAAAGATGAAGGTCTGAAGTTATGTCTTTAAACAACCCTTTTGTTATTTGCCATGCGTATCAGAGATCTACAGAAAAAGAAGCCGCGGGCTCTCGAGTATAGGCCTGTGTGTCGGGACAGCTGGGCTTCTGTGGCCAGCTGCGTTGCTGAGTCATTCTGTGACCCAGAGCAAATTTCGCCCTCTCTCCATACAGCTGGGGAGGCAAGGCACAATCAGAACAGCCACCTAGCTTTGTAAAACGCTTTGAAACTCTGGGGTGAAAGCGATACCTAGTTGCAAAGTGTCATTACTAAAACAAGGACTTTTGCAGGAGGGGCTCTGCATGTGCCATGTACAATGGTAATGGTACCTAAAAACAGGGCGGGGTGTTGGTAATGGTAATGGTACCTAAAAACAGGGCGCCCTCTTCATTTAATTTCCTGTTTGGGTGGATGTGACGGGTTGGGTCACAGAACCCTCCCGCCCCCGGGAGCTGCCACCTGATGTGCCACGACTACCTCTGCTCTTGTTTTCCCTGCCAGCTCAGGACTCCAGCACCCTGTGTTGGAGCAGACGAGAGTGTCTGGCTCAGCAAGACTGGGTGCTGGAGTCCTGAGCTGGCAGGGAACAACCTGTCACAGCGGAGTTAATCTGAAGAAGGATTCATTGAAGTGTATGTGAGTCCTTTCCATATAAATACATAGTGATGGGGAAACAGGCTTCTCTTTAGACTTTTTTCTCCATATGGAAGTTGTACGACGGAGCAGGCTGCCACAGCTACCACACATGTGCAAAGTGTCTGCATGCTCAAGCATTTTCCAAATAAAGGCTTGGGATCGGTCCTAGGTCCGGTTCTGTTCAATATCTTCATCAGTGATTTAGATAATGGCAGGGAGAGTACACTTCTAAAGTCTGCAGATGATACCAAGCTGGGAGGGGTTGCAAGTGCTTTGGAGGATAGGATTAAAATTCAAAATAATCTGGACAAACTGGAGAAATGGTCTGAAGTAAAAAGGATGAAATTCAATAAGGACAAATGCAAAGTGCTCCACTTAGGAAGGAACAACCAGTTGCACACATACAAAACGGGAAATGACTGCCTAGGAAGGAGTTCTGCAGAAAATGATCTGGGGGTCATAGTGGACCATAAGCTAAATATGAGTCAGCTGTGTAACTCTGCTTTTCTCTTTAACAAATATCATTCTGGAAGTATTAGCAGGAGTGTTGTAAGCAAGACATGAGAAGTAATTCTTCTGCTCTACTCCACAGTGATAAGGCTTCAAGGGGACTATTCTGTGCAATTTTGGGTGCCACATTTCAGGAAAGATGTGGACAAACTGGAGAAAGTCCAGAAAAGAGCAACAAAAATGATTAAATGTCTAGAAAACATGACCTCTGAGGGAAGATTGAAAAAATTGGGTTTGTTTAGTCTGGAGAAAAGACTAAGGAAGAAGGTGATAACCATTTTCGAATACGTAAAAGGTTTGTTACAAGGAGGAGGTAGAAGAATTGCCTCATTAACCTCTGAGGATAGGACAAGAAGCAATGGGCTTAAATTGCACCACGGGCGGTTTAGGTTGGACATTAGGAAAAACTTCCTAGCTGTCAAGGGGGTTAAGCACTGGAACAAATTGCCCAGGGAGGTTGTGGAATCTCATCATTGGAGGTTTTTAAGAGCAGATAGACAAACACCTGTCAGGGATGGTCTAGATAATACTTAGTCCTGACTTGAGTGCAGGGGACTGGACTAAATGATCTCTTGAGGTCCCTTCCAGTCCTCCAATTCTATGATTCTATCCTTCCTCTCACTACCTGGGGGATAGAAAATGTGTAGGACTATAAAAAAGCCCTAAATCCAATGGTTCTTGTATAACAGGAACATTGATAGAGCTGAGCAAGAACAGAATTTTCCATTTCTCAGGAAATTCTTTGAGTTAACTCCCCCACCCCCCATTCCGGAACAAAACTAAAAAAGTTAATTCCCCACAAAAATAAATTTGGAAGAAATTACTTTCTGGTCTGAACATTTTGTTCCGATTTTAATCTTTAAAAAAAGAAGAAATTTTGAAATGAAAAATA
This sequence comes from Chelonoidis abingdonii, assembly GCF_003597395.2. Classification (NCBI taxonomy): domain Eukaryota; kingdom Metazoa; phylum Chordata; order Testudines; family Testudinidae; genus Chelonoidis; species Chelonoidis abingdonii. The sequence continues at coordinate 154,580,374 of NC_133772.1, read as the reverse complement.
GTTTTAAAACAAAATCCAAACATTCTGTTCTGCAAACGTTCAAGTGGAATGCTTCATCACTGTCAAAAAGCTTCCCCACCCTCCACTCCAATTAAATAGATGTGTTTCCGTGAAGATTTACTTAACGAATCTGAATTTTGCAATGGAAAAATGTGTCGGAAAGTTCCTGATCAGCTCTATATATTGGTTAGGCAGCATGGAGAGAAGCTTGCATTGTGTGAGGCTGCTAATACTCTACCTGTCCTGTGGATAAAAAGAGAATGTCAGTCTTTAGAGCTAGTCAGGAATTTTTAAATTTATTTTTAAATGAAAAAAATCAATTTCTTGAAACCTAAACTGTTAATAAAACAGGGTGGAGTTTGACAAATTTCCTGACTTGAAAAAAGTGTTGAGGAAAAAAAAAGGTTTTGAAATTGTCAGTGTTGTTTTGACACATTCTACCAAAAAAATTGTTGTTTTCCAGTTCAAAATGACTTTTCCTTTTGAAATTTAAACTAATTAGACTGAAAAAGGGTAAAAACATTGAAATGGCAAATCTTTGAAATCAACTTTTTGAATTCCCGAAATGAAAAAAAAAATTGGTTTCTCAGTTCACAAATATTTTCAAGATTTTGACTTTTCATCCCAAATCAAGATATGGAAAAAAATTTGAATTCTTGAAAATATTCACGGGACACAAAAACAGTCTCCCACCCAGCCCTAGTCTTTAGGTCCGCCAGCTTGGTATCTCATTAGAACGAAATTCACTTAAAACAGTGAAAACAAAACATCTGTTGTGAATATAGAAGTTTCTTTGAAGTGGTGTCTTATGCTTGTGCATCAGAATATTCCTATGATCAGTCTTGCATTTTATTTTTCTTTTGTTTTACAGATTCGTGCCTATATGAACAAGTTTATGCAAAGCGAAGACTATAAGAAGGACCTTCTAGCGCTGAGGTTCTTAGCAATTAATCCAATTATTGACCCTTGGGTCTTTGTCATCCTTAGACCTTCAGTTCTGAGGGTAATCCGTTCTGTACTGTGCTGTCAGATGTCCCTAAAGACCCAAGAGAACATGCAGACGACTCCTGCTGCAGAGTCGAAATCCAATAAGCAGATTGACCTTTGCGGGCAGTAGTCCCAGCAGCTTTCAGTGGAAACATCTGGAAGATCATGCTGAAATGACTCCTCAGGGTAATGAACAAACTTAGAAGTATAAACACAATGGGAAGCTGTGCTTTTTAGGTTAATAAACAAATACATTTATTGTACGATGGATTGAGCTGCAGTCTGGCTGACAAGACACTGCAGGATTTGTCAAAAAGCATAAGGAGAGTCCATCTAAAGTGAGTATTTTCTATTTATGAGACGGCATCCTAGAGCTTAATCAATAACTGGATTTCTGTTGCCGCTAGACAGGCACTTCCGTGTTGAACTAAAGACGTGCTGCACTCTAGTGCGTTTGAAACTCTCGAAAGCTAGTGGCTATTTACTGTAAGTCTCGGAGACAAATGTTTTCTGTAACACTATGCCTTGTGGTACAGTTTGGTGGGGAGACACAGAAGAGTTAATCATATAGCTTTGGCTTATTGGTTTGTGGTGAAACCCACCAAGTCCTTATTAGCTTCATGGAGGCTTAACTAACCATTTATCTAACTACTGAAACTGAAGTCTTTAGACCCCCCCTTGTATTTCTGTCCCGGAGATATCTGTTTTGCCATGTGCCTTCGTATAACTACAAACCTGCCCTGGGGTGCGGGGGAGAGCAGCAAGGCTAAAGCTAGCACCGCTTCTTGTCGCTCTATTTTCCAAGTGCCCTACAGCTAGGGGAAGAAAAGCCAGCTGGGTTTCTGTCTTGGGGCCAAAGCTGTTAGGAGGGGCAGAAGCAGGATTATAGCTCTCTGCTCCAGAATCCTGATTTCTCGAGCATGGGTAGGGTCATGCTGAATGGTGGGCAAATATCAACTGAGCCCCCCGGTGTTGGAACACTCAGCCCCTCCCCACCACCTCCTCAACAACCTCTTGAATCGAAGAGCTTTGCTTTGGGCTGCAACCAGATGCCCATCCCCCACCTATTTGTGCTGGTAGGATAAGGAGCCAAACATGCTTCTAAACATGCGGCCGGTGCATCCGCTGGGGTACGGCCTGCTGCCCGGCAGTGCTGGGAGAGGTGGCTGTTTGTGCAGAAGGAAGGAGACTTCCCATGCTAGGGGTTTTCAAGGGGCCCCAACACCTTTTGTATCGAAGTGCCTCTTCCCATGCAAGCCTGATACAGTCCTGTGTGTGACAGGGCTTTGTAGCCCCTGCTCATAGGCATTTTCCGTAGAAGACCGGGGAAGAAATACCATGCAAGACACTGACGTAATCGTCACATCTCATCCTAGGTAAAGCTGTGGGAATGACAGCGGGAAGGCTTAAATATCAGCTTCTAATAGGCTGGCTGCTCCAGAGTCGCTGTCCTCACTGTTTCAGAGTGGTAGCCACGTTAGTTTGTATCAGCAAAAAGAACGAGGAGTCCTTGTGGCACCTTAGATCGGAAGATCACCGATGGATTGTAGTTTCCTCTGGAAGGCAGTGGTGTCTCGAAGATAGCTGGGAGTGCTAATAGCGTAGGGCCTGAGGAGAGAATCTACATAGTCAGACAATCCTGCTGTCAGGGTGCCAATGCCTGAGATGATGGAGCATCCAGGATTTCCAGGTGTATGGATCTTGGTTAGCAGATAGAATACACCTGCTCAGGGCTGTAGGGGGTGTGTCTGTGCAGATTTGTTCCTGTGCTTTTTCAGGGACTTTCTTGAGCAGATGGTGTAGTTTGTTACTCACACCTTCTTGTCAACTGTTTGTAGTGATAATCAGGATGGCTCATTTCAAACATTTTTTTTCTCCTGCTGATAATAGCCCACCTTAATTGATTACTCTCGTTAGAGTTTGTATGACAACACCCATTTTTTCACTTTCTCTTTGTGTGTGTGTATATATATCTTCCCACTGTATTTTCCACTCCATGCATCCGATGAAGTGGGTTCTAGCCCACGAAAGTTTATGCCCAAATAAATTTGTTAGTCTCTAAGGTGCCGCAAGGACTTCTCCTTCTTTGTCCTCACTGTGATTCTAACCAGGAAGCTGCCTTCATTTTACATTATGGGCCTGCTCCCACAGAACCCATGGGGAGCTTTGCCATTGAGTTTGATGGAAGCAGGATAGCTGTCTCCTGTCCAAGCCCACCGTGGGCTGGAAAGACCTTTTTCTTAGAGTGACTGGCCCCGATTCAGCAGAGCACTTACGTTCTCGATGCTTTTCTTAATCAGGGCCCTAAGTTATGTCTTAAAGTCCCTCCTCTGAAAAAGATACGGTTTCCCTTAGGCATCGCGTGTAAAGCAGGTTTTCAGACAGACTGTGGTATATTGTAGGTGACACTGATATAAGGATGTTAGAGTAGATCAGCAGCTGTCCTTTTGTTTGCTATGCCAAGGAGGACCCAGAGGTTCAGAGAGGGCTGGAGAGAAAATTGCCCCAAAAGAATTCCACAGGGTAGACATGAGGGCACATTTTGGAGGGTGGAGCTAAAGTGACTCCATAATACAGAGGATAATGTTAGTTACCTAGACCCATAGTTCTCAGCCTCTGCCCTACCCAGATCCCCTCTCATTTAATGAGATGGGAGTCTCAGGATGACCATGATCCACTGACAACATAATAATACCCAATTCTTATTCTAGTACCTTTCCTCAGTAGATTTCAAAGCACTTTACAGAGAAGGTCAGTAACATTTTGCTCACTGGGAAACTGAGGCACTTTTTTTCTTTGTTAAACGTAAGAGGTTATTTTTATATGATAGCGTTATTTCCAATGGCCCAGGGTGTTGCTTTCTACTGAGATTTGTATTTAAATAAAAATGAATTCAGTTTGTCAGGTACGCACTCTCTGCTACGTATATTCTTGTCAATGGCATGTTATCAGGATTGGTTCATCTGTTGTTAGTGGTTTCAGACCAAATTCTGCATTGATTTCACAGCCTGTGCACTCCGCGCTGAAGTCCGTGCAAGAGGATCCAAACCCATTAAACTTCAGCTGAGAATGGCCTTATTTTATGTAAGCTTTTCCCCTTCCCTTCTATGGGACCTTCATTGAAGTCAATGGACTTGCTTACACTAGAGATGAATTTGCCCAAATGGGATTACCCACAATAACTGGCACATGTTGCTCCACTTTCTTAATAAACCCCAAAACGTACATGGTATTTTATTGCAAGTGGATCTTGTATATTTAAGAGTTTTATTCCTGTCTAAAAATACCCCAAATGAAAAGATTTGAAGCTTTTTGTATTCCTGCATTTGATGTAATGTAAAATTACTATAATAAAAATTAATCTTTCCAAAGTAGCTGTCTGAATCATATGTGGTTTATGCAGAAGTCACAAGTCAGAAAATAGTCGGTCATATGGATGAAACATGTAGCGTACAGACTAGGTTACAACATAATAGGAGAATAAATAGAAGGAAAAGAAGGTTCAGTATAACATCAAGAACATTCTTGGGAAGAGTGACTAGGTGGGTTTATTCTAGAACTGGGTGGGAAATGGTTTTCCAATCCCTCAAATATTTGAAAGTCTGAAGTCCCTCACCCCCACCCCCTCCACACACACAATCTCTGATGGAGACAAAGTCAAAATCTCAAAGATATCAGTGAACCAAAAAAACCAACGTTCAGCTGAGGTCAACTGAAATGTTTATTTCAATAACTTCAGAATGTTTTGTTTAGCTTTTGACTGTTTTTCTTTTAATTTACTTTCGCCTGTAATTAGCTTATCTTTAAAAAAAAAAACGAAGCTCTTTCAAATTGGCAAACCAGAAACTTTCATTTTGAAATGTTTTTCCAATTTTTTTTTAGTTAGGAGATTCATTGAATCCAAGCCTCTTTTGGAGAAGTTTCAGATATGATGAATTGGCATTTTTTTAACAAACATTTTTATGAAAAATTCCCTACAAGCTCTTGTTTATTCAGGGTTGAAAGACACAAATTCTGACTAGAACAAAAAATACTAAAACGAAGCAAGCAAGCATGACCGCCCCCTTACCCAGCGGTGTGATTAAATATCTATTTTTCCACAAATGATGTCTCCCAAGTTACACAAATAGATTTGATGTTGAGCTGTTTGCTGGACAAGCATTGGAAATGTTGCTTTTCAGGATGGAAAGGACACCAACCATGAAGGAAATGCTATTTTGACTCCTCTAATTCCAAGACGCACACATTCTCCCCAAATGACTTATTACAATCTAGAACTTTGCATGCTATTCGTAAGATACAAGTAATACTAGCGGGGTTGTGAACTTGGTCTCATCAAAAGAATTATTGAAGGTCAGGCATTTGATGCTGTTGATTTTTATACAGTCTGAATGGGCGTGAAGAAGAAGAGCCGCTAACAACGGAGATTGAAATAAAAGTCAGCGGTTGTGTAATTTGTCAGCCACTATCCACAGGAAGTTCTCTAGCCTCTGAAATGTGGGTGGGCAGATGACAGACACAGAATAATATTGCACAAGGGAGATGAAAATCTCTTCCTAGTTTAAGAATAAAAGGCTGCACTTAGCTGCTTCGGGGGGAATTATTGCTACCATATTCTTAGCCGTTGTGGAGGTTTCGGTGATAAAGCTGTGGTGTAGATTCAGTGCATAACCTTCATTTTGTGGAGCAGATTTTTAGAAGAGGCTGGAACATCACACTTACAAAGATTGGCTTCCACTGGCTGTAATTGGAGCTGTGGCTGCTCTGCACTTCTGGAAATTCAGGCCTCAATAATGACTTACTCAGGCAAATTCCTAATTTGTGCCTGCAACTGTGGGAAATGCAAACCTGTATTTCACCACAGGGCCCTCATGCCTTTGTTTAAAACCATGGCTGTGGGGAGAGAGGGAATGCAAAAATCTTAGAGATGTCCCACCTCTTTCCCCCAGTATGATGAAAAGCAACATACAGATTTACGTTAAGTTCTTGTGTTTTATTAAACTTGCAGGGCAGTTATACTGTATCTTTGTACTTTTCATACTGGCATTTCTGATCTGGTTGCATAATACAGAAGGGTGGGAGGGGATTTCTTTCATAAAAGACGGCATCTGAAATGCAGAGTGTTTGGGCTCGGGAGTAAACTGGTCTGACCAGGTATGTGATAAGACAAATGGGGATATAGTGGATAACAAATTGAATATGAGCCAACATGATGCAATTGGAAAACAAAAAGGCTAGTGGTATTCTGGGGTTTAGTAAGAGGAGTGTCATATGTAAGACATTGTCCCCGCTTATTCAGCACTGGTGTGCCCTCACCTGGATGGGCACCGCACTTTAGGAAAGATGGGAGCAAACTGGAGAGACTCCAGAAGAAAGCTCCAAAACTAATAGAAAAACCTGACCTATGAGGAAAAGTTAATAAAAATGGGGCATGTTTAGTCTTGAGAAAAGAAGTCTTGGGGTGGCGGGGGGGCTGATAACGGTCTGCAGCTACATGAAGGAGTGTTTTAAAGAGGACAGTGATCCAGTGTTCTCCATGTCCACCGTAGGTAGGACAAGAAGTCATGGGCTTAATCTGCAGCAAGGGAGATTTAGCTTAAATATTAGGGAAATCTTTCTAACTGTCAAGGTCATTAAGCTCTGGAGCAGGCTTCCAAGGAAGTTGTGGAACCCCCGTCGCTGAAGGTTTTTAAGGAGTGAGTGGACAAACCCCTGTCAGGGATGGTCTCGGTATATTTGGTCCTGCCTCAGTGCAGGAGGTTGGGCGAGATGTGCTCTGGAAGTCCCTTCCAACCCCACCTGGCTATGGAATCTGTTCAGTCGTACAGGTCTCCATCTGCAGTGGGGGGTCCCTGGGAGCAGCTGAGATAAGGGCTTGGGCCAATATCTTTAGTAAGACAAAAGCTTGCTGTAAGTTTTATGTTTATAAGAAGGATCCAGTCCTGCAAACCACAGACTCAGCCCCTGAAATAGTACTTCCTAACTCCTTGCTATCTGCATCCGTACATGACATTCAGGAGTATGTTACAGTTACCCGACGTCCATCTAGCTGTAATGTGGTCAGTTTCCCAGCATGGGAGCACCGCACGAGTTCAGGGGCAGAGGAGGGAAACGGTGATGGTAGGAAAAGCTGCAGGACCCCAGATCCACCTCAATGCTTCCTGCAAACATGCATTTGTCTCTCTAGTGGTCGGTAGTTCCTTGAAAACCAAGGATCTTCCCGTCTCTGCTACTGTTGTAGCAGCTCATTGAGCTGGTTGAAAGGAGCAGCTCCCAGCAATAAATAGATTTTATGACTGGAACAGACCATTGGACCATGGATGGGGCAAAAGATGGCAATATGGCTGCTCCTGTGGTATTTGAGTCAACTGTGGATTCTCCCGGGTCCCCAGCATCCTGTAGACTTCTGGTGAGGGGTGGATCAGAGTTCCCAGAGGGGAAGAAGAGTCAGTAAAATGCATGTGCACTAGCCAAGCAAAAATATAGAAAGGAAGAGCTGGGAGCAGCTCTCAGGATGTGGTGGGAGGGTGGAGTCAAAGTACAAACAGGAAGGAGGGAACTGCAAACAGAGGACGAGTGAGAGCCAGTGAGTAAAGTTATAGAGGTTCCTAAGAGCTATTCCAATACAAAGAATAATCCCACCTCTAAGCAGGAAGACCAGCAGGTGGAGAGACCATGAAGCTCAACAGACAAGATGCAACTCGACCCTGGCAGAGATCATTTTAAGAGTTTACGGGTATGTCTACACAGCAAAGAAAAGCCTGTGGCTGGCCTGTGCCAGCCAACTCGGGCTGAAGATCTGTTTCATTGCTGTGTAGACATCCAGACTTGGGCTGGCACCTGGGCTGTAGGACCCTGTGAGTCTACACCACAATGAAACAGCCCCGCAGCCCAAGCCCTGCAAGCACAAGTCAGTTGGCATGGGCCAGACATGGGTTTTTCTTTGCAGTGTAGACATAGCCTAAGGTTCTGGTGCAAACGATTCTGGGATGGGGGCGCGGGATGGTCATGTGAGCAGGAGAAAAAAAATCCTGGTGATTGGGCACAGGAAGTAAAAATGTGAGATTTATTTCTGCAGCCATTACCTCCAACATGTCAATCTGACAATCGCAGGCATGTTCCAGGACAGCCACTAACTTGCCTTCCCTGCTACAGGAAGTATATAGTTATTACAGAAATTCCTGCACAATGTCCCTTGCCTGAATTTATACTAATACTGAGCCAATTTTGTCTGCAAGCATGCATGTCCCGCTCCCAGGGCTTTCACGTGTGTCTGGGGACAGACTGTGGCTCTCCATCCCTCGCTCTATGTTCTGCCATGAAATCCCACAAGCTACTGGCGTTTCCAAAGGTTTCCATCTCAACTCTAGTTAAACCCACTGGGCTACAGCTTCCTTGTTTGTCTTTTGACTCATTAATAAGTTACTAAACAAAGCAATGTTTGCAAATTTCCAAATACCAGGCACTACGCCTGGAGCTGGTAAACTTTTCAAGACTGCAATTTCACCGGTGTCCTTACTCATTTGTTAGGAATTAATTTGTGACTGATGCTCCCTGGGCCAGGGATTTTGCTTACTTTAAATGTAGCTAATCGTTTGGAAAGCTATTGCATTGCTCTCTTTGCTCTACCTTGTGCCTTCTCTCTTGGAGAAAGGAGCCTTTACTTTGGCAGCTTTCTAATGTCTTTGTCTACAGAGGGTATATCAAACTAACTCCCTTGTTTGACAATTCTGCCATCCACTTATTGTATATGGATAAGGAAAAGTTATTTACTTATTCCCATAATACAAGAACTAGGGGTCACCAAATGAAATTAATAGACAGCAGGTTTAAAACAAATAAAAGGAAGTTCTTCTTCACGCAGCGCACAGTCAACTTGTGGAACCCCTTACCTGAGGAGGTTGTGAAGGCTAGGACTATAACCACATTTAAAAGAGAACTGGATAAATTCATGGTGGTTAAGTCCATTAATGGCTATTAGCCAGGATGGGTAAGGAATGGGGTCCCTAGCCTCTGTTTGTCACAGGATGGAGATGAAGGCGGAGACAGGTCACTTGATCATTGCCTGTTAGGTTCACTCCCTCTGGGGCACCTGGCATTGGCCACTGTCAGTAGACAGATACTGGGCTAGATGGACCTTTGGTCTGACCCGGTACAGCCGTTCTTATGTTCTTATAGTTGAAATTGCCCTTCCTTTGTAGAAGTTCTCTGCCATGCTTCTCCTTTGTTGCTGGTTTGCTAACTTTCCCAATCATCCTCCCATGCTAGTGTTCTGTATTTATTAAAATACTTTGTGGCTATAACTCCTGCCAGACCCTTTATCCCAGGGAAATTAAAATAGCTAAGAGGGTAGTAGAAGCAGTTGGGTAAGTAGGTAAATGTGGAATGTGGTCTCCAGCTCAGAATTTGAAAGGATTGCGACTGCTTGGTTTAGGATTTCATTTTGAGGATTTCATTTTGAACTGAATTTCAGTCAGTTTCCTCAAACTCATTTTGCATTCTTGGCATGAATGCTTTCCACCCGCCGCCCCCTTTTCAAACACAAATATTTGTGTTAGCTTTGGGGTCTCTGCCCAGTTACAGTTTCCAATGTAGAGTTGAGCAGATTAGAAAAATCAGAGAGTATTTTTTCCAATTTCAAGCATGGTAGGGATCATTTCACACATTCCTTAGAAGCATGTTACTACCCTTTGTACAGGCAAAACTTCAACCATATTTAGCTCACCTAGCTGGCCTCCTGTTGTTAGACTAACTTCTGTTCTTGTTGGCAGTTGACTGTACTGCGTAAGAGGGCAAGCCCCACCTAACCTACGTCAGGGTTTCCTTCCTTGGTTTTTTTTTTTTCTCATTTTATTTCCCCATTAGCATGGCAATAGCCTTTTTAAAGGCTTCTATTATCCCCATTTCCTGATCCAACTTCCACCTGGCTCAGCCGGTCTAAAACGGATACCATTCAACACTGGACATTTACCACCTGCCGTTGTTAAGTTTAATAAGATTTCCTATTTGAAGATCAGAGACGACTGAAATACAAGGGCAAAAAGAAATAGGCTGGGGGCGATCTTCCCTTTTTTAGAGGAATTCTTACTATAGTAGCACTTCAGGGTCACCTTCGTTAAACAAAGAATTTTAAAAAAAGGATGAAATTCAGGCATCACTGAAGCCAGGAGTTCACCCTCTCTCTTTACAAGACAATGCAAACACCTTACTCTTTGGGCTTGTAGGCTGGAGGACAAGTAGCACCCCAACATAGGCATCTGTCCTTAAGTAGTTGGCCCAAGGAGGAGGAGGGATAGCTCAGTGGTTTAAGCATTGGCCTGTTAAATCCACGGTTGTGTGCTCAGTCCTTGAGGGGGCCATTTTAGGGATCTGGGGATTGGTCCTGCCCTGAGCAGGGGGTGGGACTAGATGACCTCCTGAGGTCCCTTCCCACCCTGATATTCTATGATTCTAAGGTGAGGGTAAATGGTGACCAATAGTTAGACGCTAAAGAGGACTTTCTTGGCCAAGTCTGTTTTGAATCTACCTGTTACTTCTTCCCCTCCAGGATTTCTTACCCAGGAAGGGGGGCTTTGTAGAGTTGGAGAATTGGGGCCCCCATTCTGCTGTCACATCCACAATCGTCAAGGTGTAAAAGTGGAGGAAGCATGATCGGAATCAGGCCCTTCAAGTCCAACCTTCCCCAGACATTTTCAGTGACAGCTTTATTCACCCAAAACGCCAATAGAAATTGTGTTTTGCTCACAGTGTTCGCTCACCTAGGTGGTCCCGCAGCCTGCTCTCTTGTTTCGCTCATCCCTCCTGCAAACACTTGGACACTAGCATTTGAGTCTCCTACTGGATGGACCAAGGTCTGTGCTGAGTGGCCCTCCATCGGACCTCGCTGGCAGATGGTACATGTGGCCAGATGGTGGAGAATTTGACACGGTCCTGGATTCACCAGGTCTCTCTCAGGTCAAGATGACCCTTCACTCTGAACTCGTCTGCTTTTAATCCAACACTCTTATCACATACACTCCTAGGAACTATAGAAATCCCATTTAGCCCCCGTTACCACTCCATTTTCCCGTATTGCTGGGAGAAGGGTGGCCTTCGTATTCCTCCCCTGCTACAGACCAAGTAATGATAACTATGTTATTGGCAACTTGTCTGTCCATATCTGGATAGTTTCTCTGTATCTTCGTTATGGTGGTACCTCCCCATCCATGTCAAAAAACTCACCTCTTCCTGAAATCCCTCAGCTCTTAACCTTGGGCAGCTCACTTAGCCCAAATGCACAAAGGTATTTAGGCTCCTAACGTCCGTTGATTTCAATACCTTGAAGGAACCAGCCCTTAAGACTCTGTGCCTCTGTTTCCCCTTCTGTACAATGGCAATAATAGGATAGCCCTACCACACAGGGGTGTTGTGGGGATAGATACATTAAAGACTGAGGTGCTCAGAGATGATGGCAATGGAGGCTGTATAAATATGATAGACGCTAGTCACATTGCTTAAGGGACTGGAAGGTGCTGTGAGACAGGGGGATGAGGGTAGCCTAAGGACCTACAGGGAATAGACTAGTTCTACCAGTTTCAGTGGATCAGTGCAGGTAGAAATGGATTAGATACTCATCTGTATGTGACTGTGGCAGAGGTGTGATTTTAGGCTATGCCCCTGATTGATGGGAAGAGTCAGCAGCCCACCTTTTAAGCCCAGCAGCAGCAAGAGTTCAGTGGCTGCTCAAGTACCTGTGCTTATTTGTTCCCAGCCTCGCTCCTGCCTTGAATCCAGTGCTGCCCTTCTGCCTTGTCTTACTGCAGATAACCCAGCTTTAGCCCTCTGCTTCAATTCCTGACTTCGCCTCTGAGCTGGGCTCCTATTCCTGGCTACTGACTCCAACCACTAGGCATGGCCACCCACATACCAGTCAATGACAGCCATCAGTGGAGACCCCAGAGATGGAGCCCTGCTGGTACAAGAGAGATGGGGTAGTTGGCAGGGCATTTGCCAGGAATTGACTCACTCCCCGCCCCCCAGTGGTCTTAAAAAAATAGTAAGAGGACCAGAAACATGCCACCAGGGCTAAACAAGGGAGTAAAAGAAATAATTAGAGGCAAAAAGGCATCCTTTAAAAATTGGAAGTTAAATCCTATGAGGACAATAGAAAGGAGCATAAACTCTGGCAAGTCAAGTGTAAAAGTAGAAGTAGGCAGGCCAGAGAAGAATTTCAAGAGCAATTAGCCACAGACTCAAAAACTAACAGCAAAATTTTTTTAAGTACATAGGAAGCAGGACACCTGCCAAACAATCATTGGGGCCACTGAATGATTGAGATGCTAAAGGAGCACTCAAGGAAGATAGGCCATTGTGGAGAAGCTAAATTAATTATTTGCATCAGTCTTCATTGCAGAAGATGTGAGGGAGATTCCCACTGTGCTATTTCTTTTAGGTGACAAATCTGAGGGAATGTCCCAGGCTGCGGTATCAGCAGAGGAGATTTTGGAACAAATTGATAAACAGTAATAAGTCACCAGGACCAGATGGTATTCATCCAAGAGTTCTGAAGGAACTTAAATATGAAATTGCATAAGTACTAACTGTGGTAGGTAACCTATTTTCTAACTTCTGTATCATATGACTGGAGGATAGCTCATGTGATGCCAATTTTTAAAAAAGGCTCCAGAGGCAATCCTGGCAATTACAGGATGGTAAACCTAACTTCAGTACCAGACAAGTTGGTTGAAACTATAGTAAAGAACAGAATTATCAGACACACACGATTTGTTGGGGAGGAATCAACATGGCATTTGTAAAAGGAAATGATGCCTCACCAATCTATTAGAATTCTTTGAGCAGATCAACAAATGTTTGGACCAGGGTGATCCAGTGGATATAGTGTACTTGGACTTTCAGAAAGCTTTTGACAAGGTCACTCAAAGACTCTTAAGCAAAATAAGCAGTTATGGGATCATAGAATCATAGAATATCAGGATTGGAAGGGACCTCAGGAGGTCATCTAGTCCAACCCCCTGCTCAAAGCAGGACCAATTCCCAACTAAATCATCCCAGCCAGGGCTTTGTCAAGCCTGACCTTAAAAACCTCTAAGGTGGAGATTTCACCAAAAAGCCTCCTAAGTAACCCATTCCAGTGCTTCACCACCTCTCTTAGTGAAAAAGTTGTCTTAATATCAACCTAAACTTCCCACACTGAAACTTGAACCATTACTCCTTGTTCTGTCATCTGGTACCACTGAGAACAATCTAGATCCATCCTCTTTGGAACCCCCTTTCAGGTAGTTGAAAGCAGCTATCAAATCCCCCTCATTCTTTTCTTCTGCAGACTAAACATCCCAGTTCTTCAGCCTCTCCTCATAAGTCATGTGCTCCAGCCCTTAGTCATTTTTGTTGCCCTTCACTGGACTCGCTCCAATTTTTCCACATCCTTCTTGTAGTGTGGGAACCCAAAACTGGGCACAGTACTCCAGGTGAGGCCTCACCAGTGTCGAATAGAGGGGAGTGATCACATCCCTCGATCTGCTGGCAATGCCCCTACTTATACAGTCCAAAATGCCATTAGCCTTCTTGACAACAAGGATACACTGTTGACTCATATCCAGCTTCTCGGCCACTGTAACCCCTAGGTCCTTTTCTGCAGAACTGCTGTCTAGCCACTTGGTCCCTAGTTTATAGCAGTGCATGGGATTCTTCCATCCTAAGTGCAGGACTCTGCACTAGTTCTTCTTGAACCTCATCAGGTTTCTTTTGGCCCAATACTCTAATTTGTCTAGGACCCTCTGTATCCTATCCCTACCCTCCAGCGTATCTACCTCTCCCCCTAGCTTAGTGTCATCTGCAAACTGAGAGTGCAGTCCATGCCATCCTCCAGATCATTAATAAAGATATTCAACTGGCCCCAGGACCGAACCTTGGGGCACTCTGCTTGATACCGGCTGCCAAGAGGAAAGGTCCTCTCATGGACTAGAAACCAGGTAAAGGATAGGAAACAAAGGATAAGAATAAATGGTCAGTTCTCAGAGTGGAGAGAGGTAAATAGTGGTGTCCCCCAGGGGTCTGTACTGGGCCCAGTCCTATTTAGCATATTCATAAATGATCTGGAAAAAGGGGTAAAGAGTGAGGTGGCAAAATTTGCAGAAGTTACAAAACTACTCAAGATAGTTAAGTCCAAAGCTGACTGTGAAGAGCTACAAAGGGATCTCATCAAACTGAGTGACTGGGCAACAAAATGGCAGATGAAATTCAATGCTGATCAATGCAAAGTGATGCACATTGGAAAACATAATCCCAACTATACATACAAAAAAGCTGTTAGCACTCAAGAAAGAGATTTTGCAGTCATTGTGGATAGTTCTCTGAACACAACTGCTCAATGTGCAGTGGCAATCAAGAAAACTAACAGAATGTTAGGAACCATTAGGAAAATTTCATAATGCCACTATATAAATCCATGGTGAGCGCACAGCTTAAATACTGCATGCAGTTTTGGTCCCCCCATCTCAGAAAAGATATATTAGAATTCAAAAAGATACAGCGGAAGGCAACAAAAATGATTAGGGGTATGGAACAGCTTCCGTATAATGAGAGATTAAAAAGACTGACTTTTCAGCTTGGCAGAGAGATGACTAAGAGGGGATAGAGGTCTATAAAATAGTGACTGGTGTGGAGGAAAAGGTGTTATTCACATAACACAAGAACTAGTGGTCACCCGGCGAAATTAATAGGGAGCAAGTTTAAAACAAACAAAAGGAAACGCTTCTTCACATAACGCACAGTCAATTTGTGGAACTCATTGCCAGAGGATGCTGTGAATGCCAAAACTATAACAAGGTGTAATGATGCTGGTTCTGGTGGGACTCAACTGAGAGTGCCAATTCAGGACAAATTGCTTAAAACAAAGCAGTTACAGCCCAAGGCTGCGGTTTTTCTACCTCTAAGGCAAACCAAACCAGCCAGACAAAGAGAACTTTGGTCTCACCCCACTGGTTAACCACAAGTCACATAAGAAATTCCCTCAGATACTCCAGTTTTCCAGTATCACCACCAGTGCCACTCGTATGGGAACAAATGAGTATGAAAACCAATACCCCAGTAAAAGAAAACAAGTTCTCTTGATCCCAAAGGACCAAGCCCCAGACCCAGGTCAGTACAGAAATCAGATCTTACCCACAAATCACACTGTTGCCAATTCTTTAGAATCTAAAATCTAAAGGTTTATTCATAAAAGGAAAAAGATATGGATGAGAGCTAGAATTGGTTAAATGGAATCAATTACATACAGTAATGGCCAAGTTCTTGGTTCAGGCTTGCAGCAGCGATAGAATAAAGTGCAGGTTCAAATTAAGTCTCTGGAGAAAATCCCCCAGCTGGGATGGTTCATCAGTCCTTTGTGTAGAGCTTCTGTTTGTAGCAAAGTCCCTCCAGAAGTAAGTAGCAGGATTGAAGACAAGATGGAGATGAGACGTCAGCCTTTTATAGTCTTTTCCAGATGTAAGAACACCTCTTTGTTCTTACTGTGGAAAATTACAGCAAAATAGAGTCTGGAGTCACATGGACAAGTTCCTGCATCCTTTGCTGTGTTACAAGGCATATCTGCCTTCTCTCAATGGGTCAGTTGTATAGCTGATGGTGCTTAATGGGCCATCAAGCAGGTTAGGAAGAGCTAACACCAACTTATCTGTGCTGTCACCCAGGAGCACTGCACAAGTTTGAAATACAAACAGTATAGAGCTAATATTCATAACTTCAACTACAAAATTGATACATACATACAGACAGCATAATCATAACCCGCAACCTATAACCTGGTCTTAGACACCTCATTTGACCCCCTTTATACAAGATTTGGTGCCACTACAGGACTTTGGTTGCAACCATGTTCTATAAGGTCCCAGTTCAAATTGATAACTTGACACAGGGTTCAAAAAAGAACTGGATAAGTTCATGGAGGAGAGGTCCATCAATAGCTATTAGCCAAGATGGTCAGGGATGCAACCCCAGGCTCTGAGTATCCCTAGCCTCTGATTGTCAGAAGCTGGGAGTGGACAAAGGGGATAGATCACTCAAGAGTAATGTGTTCTGTTCATTCCCTTTGAAGCACCTGGCACTGGCCACTGTCAGAAGACAGGATACGGGGCTAGACGGACCATTGGTCTGACCCAGTATGGCCATTCTTATGAAATACTCCTACCTTGCCAGCCTTCAGCCCCCCTGCAAGGTCCATTCGCTTTCCCTAGATCCAAGGATGCTATTTGGAGATCACACCAGTTATGGTTTTAGTACCTGGCTTCAACTTTGTGTTAATTATTGTGCAAAGATGGGCTCCTGATGGGCCCCCTCCCTTTTACTTTGGAAGTTTAAGTTTTTCAGAAAACGTTTAAAAGCCTGTGACCCTTTGAAAGAGAGGAGGTTTGCCTGATTTCTCTGGGTTGCTCCTCTGCAGTGGTGCTGGAAGTTGTCTGTCTGATATTTATATTGATCCGGTCACCCTAGTATTTAGGAATTATAAGAAGGGCAGTATTCGGGCATTATACCAGTAGTATGCCCTAGCATATCGGCCCAACTCCTCAAGGGTATTTAAGTGCCTAACTGACATGGTGTTTGATGCCCAAGTACCATATTGGGCCGTACTGCTTTGGGATCCTCCAAGATGAGAAATGCATGTATTTGAAGTAGTGTCTATTGCGTTAAAGCCTGGTATTCTCCATTTGGAGGCTAATCATTAAAACCCTGCTCAGCAGAAAAGCATCTTAAAGCCAGTAAATTCCTCCTGCTCACTGCTGTGGACTCCTGGGCCTTTTGATGTCAACTGGTCAGTTGTGGAGCCGGACTGGTCCACAGATGCACAGAGGGGACTAACTGCAGGAAGTGAGTTTCGCTGCTGCTTCTCCAGCCACCATGCTGTGTGAGCATGCATCCCAGAATGCAGTGCATCATGTAAATCGGGGTTGGCAACCTTTCAGAAGTGCTATGCCAAGTCTTCATTTATTCACTTTGATTTAAGGTTTTGTGCGCTGGTAATACATTTTAACGTTTTTAGAAGGTCTCTTTCTATAAGTCTATAATATAGAACTAAACTATTGTTGTATGTAAAGTAAATAAGGGTTTTAAAATGTTTAAGAAGCTTCATTTAAAATTAAATTAAAATGCAGAGCCCCCCAGACCGATGGCCAGGACCCAGGCAGTGTAAGTGGCACTGAAAATCAGTTTGCATGCCGCCTTTGGCACACATGCCATAGGTTGCCTACCCCTGGTGTAACTATGTCTGCATTAACCAAGACCAGCTACTAGTTACACTTGAAATTGCACTTCAATTCAGAAGTCACCGCAAGAAAGAGATTCATTGTTAAGGCAGGAACCAATTTAACCTTCTCAATTGTCTTCAGTAGACAAATGGATCCTTATCCTTTGCCATTGTCAAGCTGGCCACATGGTGGTCCAGGACAGTGATGGCACATGGTTTGCACCCAGTCTTTGCTTTAACAGCACCTTCCCAGTGGGTCACCGAGCTGGGAAATACCATTTCTAAGAAGTGAGCTGGGTCGCTAATGGCTGCATTGTTTTCAGTATCACCTGGGGCGTGTGGAGGGGTACTTCTGATTGGCTGCTTTCCCCACTTCCCTGCCTCCTAGGGTAGAACAGCCAATCAGGGCTCCCACAGGAAGCAGGCAGCGTTCTCTCCCCCTACAACCCAATGCCATTCTCGGGGGGGATGAGGGGAGAGCAGAAAGAACTCAGCAATGCCAGTGACTCACCTCCCTCCTCTCCTATCATCTCCTGTGAGCAAAGAGAACAGCTCCTTTCCCTCTCAGCTGACCTGGGAAGGGGCAGAGGGTATCCAGCTGCAGCCCCCCCTCCCGGCTTCCGCGTAAGACCTGGGAGAATAGAGGTGAAGAACCCCACTTACTGCAAGGGGTTGGGCAGGAAGGAGGCAGAAGAGATAGGAGGCTGGGGAGCAGGAACAGAATTGATTTGGGGGTAGAATTAATTGCTGTCAGGGAGACAGGCAGATGTGGGGGTGCTCACAGACCCCCCCCTGCCTGGACTGTCATAGCCCCGGGTGGCTGCCTCCAAGTGCCTCCCCCCCCCGCCCACTCCAAGGCTTTTCAGACCACTATGCATTGGATGCAAACACAAAAACACTTTGATGAAACAGACTGAAGTCCCCATCCTGTCTCCAATTTGCATAAGAAATTTTTTTTCCTGGAAGTGAGTTCCAGGTCTGGGAATAATCAGTCATGCATGCTACCCAGCCCAATAGGCATGTGATTTCCGTGGCTGAGTGTAAGCCTTAAGCAAGGAAAAATATCAACTCCTTTTTTTTGTATAAATATGAAGATATTTTATTAACAGATCACTGAGGAAGATAAAAATAGTTAACTCTGCACCACATGCCTGAAAAAGTACTAGCTTTCACTAGCTTCATTCAGGCTCGATTAATAAAGACTATGCTACTCTAAGGTTTTGCAGCAGTCCGGTTTGTTTAACACCATATGCCAAGAGATTGCTTTGTTTCTTGGCTTCTTTTCATTTCCATATCATGAAATTGAGCCGGACTCGTTAATGAAACCACCACCAATTTCCCTGCTTTTGAAAATAAAAGACATAAGACAAGGGGTGGAGAAGATGAATTGGAGATGCAAGATGGAGAAGCAAAGTCTTTAGCCCAAGTCAGCAAATGCTTGTTCTGAATCCGGAGAAACAAAGCTTTGGTGTGTGGGCTAAAAAAAAAAAAAAAAACGAACAAGAAAAGGTTTATTTTAGTTTTTCCATTCCTGCCCCCATATCTTCATTTTCTCTGCTATTGAGTATTCAGACAGCCACTTGCCTCTATCAACACCTTATAGGTGCTACTGCCAGGGATTTATGTACGCCTGAGGGATTTCTGTGCCAAAATATTAAAAATTCTGCATCAAAGAATTACATGCACAATATTTTAAAATTCTGAAAATTTCATTTGTCAATAAATAAATGCAGAGGCATGGCAATGGGGTGCACAGGCCACTGGCTGTATTGAGGTAGGAGATCACCCTGCAGCCCCCACCTCCCCTGGCACAGGGACTCGGCCGTGAGGCTGCATCTGACTCTGACAGTGCAAGGGCTTGGCCTGCCCCAGAAACACCCTGGGGCCTTGCCCCTCTGCACCACGTGTGGGTGAGCAGACTCAGCCCAGCAGGATCCAAGTATGGAGGGGCTTCGTGTGGGGGTGATCCAGGTGTGGGGTGAGGTTTCTATGTGGGATAATCTGGGTGTGGGTGGGCACAGAGGCTCATTGTGGGGTTCCAGGTGCAGGGGCAATGGGACTCTGCAGGGGATTCAGGTGAAGCTGGTTGGGGCTCAGGAGGGAGGGGCTGGGTGTGGGGAGATGGGGCTCGGTGGGGGGATCAATGTGTGTGGGGCTCAGTGACGGGGTCTGGGTACTGGGGGAGTGGGGCTTGGTGGTGTGGGGGTCCAGGTGCAGCTGGCGTGGGATGAGTGGGGTGGGGGTCTGGGTGTAGGGGGCTTAGATGGGTCCACGTATAGGGGGGCAGGGCTTGTCAGGGTGAGGGTTCCATGGGCCTGCTTAATGGGGGAGACCCAGCTACCTCATGCTGGGCTCCTGCTTCCCCCCCGATCCCCTCTTCTCCATGCCCCTCCATTCACTCCCACATGCCTCTCCCCCTGCCCTATTCCACCCCACTCTTTCCTTCCCCACTTCCCTCATTTCCCCCACTCCTCTTTCCCAGCCCCACCATGGGCACTCACTGTTGCACAGAAAACAGTAAGGCTCCCAGCACACAGAAGGGGAGCATCACTGGCACTAGGCCCCAGGAGGCGGCATTCAACTGCAGAGTCAGCTGAGCCCAGACACTGCCTCCTTCAGTTGGGCAGCTCTGCGCTTGCTGAAATGGGGGGGGGTCTCGTAACCCTTGGTGCCCCCCCCATACCTCACCTCTTTTTGGAGGGTGGCAATACCCCCAAAAAACTGTGCCCGTGGTCACCCCACCCAGTCTTCCCTATGCCCAGTCCACAGGTGCTGCCCCTGCTGCTCCCATTGGCCATACTTCCCAGCCAATGGGAGCTGCAGGGGTGCTGTTGGGAAAGGGACAGTCTGCAGCGGCCCTGGCTGCCCCTACGCATAGGAGCTGGAGGGGGGACATGCCAACTGCTTCCTGGAAGCCACACAGAGGTTAGCAGGGAGCCTGCCAGTCCCACTGCATGGCACTGCCAACCACACAGTCAGTGGCCCAGTCAGCAGAGCCACCAGGATCCCTTTTCAACTGGGTGTTCCCATCAAAAACCAGACACTTGGTCACCCTAATGCAGGAACTGAAATGACTTTTTTGTAATTGCTGAGACTTTGGGTTGAAAGAAGTCCTTTAAGTGAGAGAAAAAAATTAGTAGACTCCCAAATCCTTCATCCAACCCCACTTTCACAATATACCTCCCAGGGACACAGGGCTCATTTCAGGCAAAGAGGGAATATTTTTGTGGGAGGCCCTTGATAAAGTTACTAGCTGCTCAATATCGGCCGACTCCCAGTGTATCAGAAGGCCAAGGAGGTCTTCAGTAGGGACCCATATTGTTCTTGAAAAGTGGGACGGCCAATAAAATCATCTAGGTGTAAACCAACATAGTGCCACTGAAGTTAAAAGAACTATGCGGCCTCACTCCAGCTAAGGCTGCAGCCTAGCAGTCTGTGACGAATGCTCAGACTACAGCATATTTCAGAGCTGACCAGAGCACTCTGTTACTGCATTTCACCGTGCCTGCCAATGTGTAGTGCACGGAGAACCATTCCTGGCTCCTTGTTCCACAGCATGCGACTGAACAGCTGAGAGAGACCCTGGGGCCTCCAATTGCCCCTGACTCCGCACCAACAGCAGCCGTCCAGTTTCCTGGGTGTTTTGATTTCTGCTGACAAGCAGCCCAAGGGTTCAGCATACTGTCCCCAACACAGGCAAGGGCATACTAGGTACAACCGGGCTCAGAACAGGGAGTGAGATAACAACAAGCAAGGGGATCCAGTCCTGACCCACTCCTAACTGGTGTCGCCTTCACTCAACCATCGCTGTGTTGGTTTCCTCTTCCAGACGTGGGCTCAGTGTGCAGTGGTTTTTGAAACCCTGTTAAGTTACGGGCTGAGCTCTGGGTTTTAACAACCAGGGACCTGCAGGTGCTCTTTGACTAGCGATTTTAAGTTACTCCTTGGCCCATGTTCAGTCATCCCCTCTTGTTCTGGCTTATTTTTGAGACTTGCATTCAGAAGGGAATGTGCGACTCTCCTGATGAACAGGGCTGTTTATCTCACTAGTTGTGGGACTTCCCATTAATCGAGAACTGATGGATTTAGCCTCACACCTCCTCATGAGGTAGGGCAATACTATTATCCCCATTGCACATAGTAGCCATGTGCCTCAGTTTCCCTTAGTGACTCGCCCAAGGTCACACAGGAAGTTTGTGACAGAGCTGGGAATTTGAACCTAGATCTCTGGAGTTGCAGTCCGGTACCTTAAGGCCATCCTTCCTCCCTCAATGTACGGGGTCTGACGACCCCCCCCCCCCCCGTACTAGTTTTGCTTTCCACCAGAGGTTTCTCTTCTGAGTACAGGTAGAGTGAATGCTGATCAGAGCAGAGATTTGGGCCTCTCCATTACCTCAGGCAGCCTCTTAACTGAATCATGACCCACAATAAATATTCAATCCAGAACCAAAAACCCACAAGGTCCTCCTAGTCTGATCTCTTCCTCTCATGTTTAGGCCTCAAATGCAAGTCAGATAGGACATGATCATATTGGAAGGCAAGGAAAGAAAAAGTGAACTGGCCAGTGTCTTCAGGACTTTATTTAGAATAACAAATGCTCTGGAAATTGCTTCTTTAAAACCATTCTGTTCCCCTCTCCCCCACACTGATCGTGTCTAGTTCATCAGCCAGGCTTCAATTTTTGTCCAATTATCTTTTTTTTTTTAAAATCACTAGAACTAAATGAGAACCAGAGACATGAATTAATCAGGATGTTCAATAACTTCAGGAAAACCTACAACGAACTTTTGTTGCATTAGAAAGCTTCTAGACAAACAGTGCAGCGACAGTCAGGAGACATCACGTAATCAGGGACATCACCCCACAAGGGCTGAAAGCCAGCTGTAGGGGGACTTTGCTTGCCAAGGAAGCTCTTATAATTGTGAGCTAGTAAAGCAGAGCAGAGAGGAGCTGGTTGAAATGAAACACAGCTGTGTTTGGAATTAGGAGCTTTTATATAAGCAAAGCAATACAATTCCAGATCAGCCGCCCGCCAGTAGCTGGAACATGGGTGGCTCAAGGCATAGCAGAGAGCTCAGAGTGAGTGAAGGGCTAGGGTTTAGTGTATGAATTCCTCTGGATTTTCAGGAGAAGGTGACCCCATTCCCTTCTGGAGCAGACTATTGAGGGTAAAGAGAGGATAAACTTTTTGCTGCTAAAAAAGACAGTGGGGCTTGATTCTTGCTCACCTCGTTAAGTCAAATGTAAATCCACGGTGTTGTGCTGATGTCACCGGGGATCGGATCTGGCCCAGATGGCAGCCATGGTTTCTCTGAGACCTCAAACTCCTTACTTAGTTCTGGCTTGAGCAAAACTTTCTCTAACACCAACTGAGGATTTTGTCCAAGCCAAGGCTGCAGGATTTGGGTTCTTTGAGGGTGCAGAAGGAGACTGGATCAAACAAGGCACTCAAGTGGAGATACAGGGCTAGATCCTAGGAGTGGTTGAACTTCCCAGACAGCAGGTCAGCACATGCGGGGATATGAAGGGCTTAACATTCCCCTCAACACTCCCTTACCTGCTGATGCTCCATGGAGGGCTGATTCCCAGCCAGCTGTGTTGGAGCAGCCTGAGAACTGCTCTAACATGCGCTATGTTGCAATAGCCACAAAAGGGGGGACAAAAGCTTATGAGAACTGGTGTAGTGCAGGGGTCTTCCAGCCATGCTCCTTTTCTTCTCATTAGGCCGCCTACTGTGTGGGGAAGGGAGGGCCTGAGTGGCAGCTTGATACTACCGGAGGATCAGCCATACACTGGGGTGATCCTCTCCAGGCTGAGTAAGCCAGCTTTGGGGCCAACCTACATGCAAAGCGGCCACACCAAACCGTAAAGGCCGCTCTCCGCATTTGCACTGAACACCCATCCCCCAAGCCTCCCCCAGATCAGAATGGAGAATTGCAACCCACACTTTAGCTGAAGGGGAGGAATTATTGCCATGGAGGGGGGGACAGAAAATGCCTGTGTCCGCACCATTGCAATAATTTTTGAACAAGGCATGTTTTGTAAGGGTTCATTTGAAAACTCAGTTTGCTGGAGAGTATCTTTCTGATAAAATACATGTAGCAACATTGTATGTGAAGTGATAAGATTTCCCCTGTATGATGTAGTGAACCCATGTTCCAAACCCCACAGCCCCACCCAAATTGGGGCTGGCAAACAGGTCTGTCCTAAACAAAGCAACATGCATTTGCATTTAAGCAGTAAACAGAGTCATCAAGCAGGGAGGGAAACAAAGAAAGTGCAAACAGGTGAGGAAAAGCCAGCAGGGAACATCCTTCCACATAGACTCCTATTCCCCAGCTGGAAATATTTTTTAGAGAGGGACTGAAACTATAAAAAGGAGGGACAAACACCCCAAGGCACCCCCTCTCTTCTCCCTGGCCATTGCATTCACTACACCTGAAGTGACAAAGGAAACAAGCATTGGACTGTGGGGGAGGGGCCCTGCCCTACAGATTTGGTCAGTAAGACTACTGAAAGCATGTGGTGAGCAGCTTTGCTTGACTCTGATTTGGTTGGTTAGTTAAGTATTAGTGAATGTCTCTTTTTTCTTGTAACCACTTCTGACTTTATGCCTCATGACTTGTACTCACTCAAAATCTCTGTACTTAATAAATTTGTTTGACTGTTTTATCTAATCCAGTGTATTTAATTTGAAATGCCTGAATAATTGTTTCAGATAATAAACTGCCATGTTATTCCCTCAACTGAATAACAGACTTAAAATATTTGTATTCTCCAGGGGCGGGCTGGGCAGTACAGGACAGACATTTTGTGAGGGGACGGGGAGAAATCCAGGACTGGAGGGTATGCTGGGGTCACCCTGCAGTATAACCCAGGCCGGTGAGAGCCAGAAAGCGTAACCCAGGCATGGCTGGAAAGCTGCAGTTACACAATCACTCAGCGTGTGGCTTGTATGCTTACAATCACACAATCACTCAGGGTGTGGCTTGGATGCTGGAAGGCTGTTTGTGAACACCCCAGGTGGGAGCTACCACAGCAAGGCATTATAAGACACCCACAGTTGCAGAGCAGGGGTGACCCAGCTACTCATTAGTCTGGATTGTACCCTTGTATGTCATGGAGCGACCCCAGAACTGCAGTACAACTCGATACAGTAGCTAGGATTGTAAATACCCATTCATTGGGCACTTGACAATGATCTACTTTAGCTTCCTCCAAAACAAAACAGAAAAAAAAAACAACTAAACAAAATGCCAAAGTCCCTTCGCTCCTCATTCCCTCCTCTCTGTTTGAAAGGTCTTCTGTGATCTCCTGCCAGGGAGTTGTTTTGGGGAAAGTTTGACGTTAATCAGACATGGCATTTTGGAAATAGGAGAGATTTTCCAAGAGTTAAAAAAGCTCTCCTTTTACAGAGTTTTCAAACTACTGTTATTTTGGAAGGTTGTGGCTCTGAAGAGGGCGGCTCTCTTAGACCCATGCTCTTTGGTTTATTCACATCTTAAGTAATGAGTGTCTCACTCCTGTTTTGGAAGGCTGAGTGACTGGCTTTCAAACTTTGAGTACGACATTAGCTCCCCGAGGGAAGAAGGTTTGGCAGAATTCAACAGCTGTGCTAGCAACTAGTGGCACCCTCAGCTCCGCAAGCATTGCTAGTTGCTCTGATTTTGGCGTTTGTCAGTTTCATGAGTCAACCACTCCAGTTCAAGAAGATTGCGAAATGCAAGTGGCACAGCCTGCCTGTGTTTGTAAAGCACAACCACCCAGCTGCTTCAGTTCGAGGAAGTCGCACGGTCCATGGAGATTGCACATTAACTGCCACAGCCTGCGTCGTTTGGAAGCCCTGTACGGTAAGCTAAGCAACTCTAGGTCAAGGAGGTTGGCCAACCACACTGGTAAGCCCATTCAATTGGAATACAAGGTCTTATTTCAGGGAACAAGATCTATTATCCTCATAGCACATCAATTATCACAGCAAATTGCAGCCTCTCCCTAGCAGAATATACGTCAACGAGCTGCAGCATGTGTTCACATACATATTGAGGCATCAAAGTCTAGGAGAGCAGCTTGTGAGGTCTTGCTCTGAACTTTGGAGCTATTAGAGATGTCCTTCTATTAGACGTACACCTGAAGAGAACACAGACGAAAGGCTTTGTCTACACTTGAGCCTGGTTTTACTTGTTTAAAAAGCCCAAATGGCAGAGGTAATACCATTTATTGGCCCAACCTCTGAGTGAGAGGGGAAAGCTTTGGTGCTTCCACCGAGCTCTTCTTCAGGTCAGAGCAGGCCCACTGTGCTTGGTGCTGTACAAACAGAATAAAAGAGGTGGTCAGTTCCTTGGGCGCAGGTACTATTTAAAAATAAGACGAGAGACAACAGATGGATAAGGAAAGATGGGGAGCGCAAGGAAACAGTGAGACAAGAGTGAACAAAAATGATTCCTTGTTTCACTGAGCTAGAGTGTCAGAGCTTCAGTGGCCTATGTGCTCCTCCACAGAGTAGGCAGCTTTTAAATGCTGCTCTCGGGAAGGCCAAATGCATGATGTGGGATGGGATTGAAACTGAAGGCTGGATCATGGGCTGGCGCAAATTGACACGGACTTCCACAGACTCACGTTCATGTCTATCTAAGATGCAGAGGCTGCTGGTGTGCAGAGAATACGGTCTGTCATGCCGACCAGTATTACCTCATTGTTGTCTTTTAAGAACACAAGAGCTGCCATACTAAATCAGATCATGGTCCATCTTGCCCAAGTGGGAATCGCGGTCAATGGAAGCTGTGGCTGGGGGCAGCGCACACAGTCACCTGGCCCCTCCACCTAGGGGCCGCAGAGATGTACCAGATGCTTCCAGGAGCTGCCTGAGGTAAGCGCCACCCACAGCCCGCACCTTGCACCCCCTCCCACACTTTAAGCCCGTCATCCCCATCGCAGAGCCTTGTCCCACATCCCAGGCCCCATCGCAGAACCTGCACCCCCAGCTCAGAACCCCCTCCTGCACCCAACTGCCTCATTCCTAGCCCAGAGCCCCCTCCTGCACCCCAACCCCCTCATCTCTGGCCTGGAGCCCCCACCCCCCCAACCCCCCCCTCATCTCTGGCCTGGAGCCCCCTCCCAATACACACAGGGACCCCCCACACACAGACACACACAGGCACNCTCCTGGAACCCCCCCCACACCCCCCCATCTCAGAACCCCCTCCCAGAGCTTGTACCCCCTCTTGCACTCCAAAGCCCTTATCCCTGTCCTCGCACCAGATCCTGCACCCCCAACCAGAGCCCTTACCCCCCCACACCTCAAACCCCTGCCCCAGCCTTGAGCCCCCTCCCATACCCCAAACCTCTCATTCCCAACCCCACCCCAGAGCCCGCATCTCGAGACCGAGCTCTCATCCCAACCCCCTGCCCCAGCCTGGAGCCCCCGTCCCACACTCTGAACCCCTTGGCCCCATCCCCCAGCCTGGAGCCCCTCCTACAGCCCACACCTCTTATCCTCAGCCCCACCCCAAAGCCTGGCCCCTGCAGCCTTCACTCACCTCTGCACCCCAACCCGATGAAAATGAGGAAGAGTGGGGAAATGGAGTGAGTGGGGACAGGGACTCAGAAGGGGCGCAGCAGGGGGTGTTCAGTTTTCTGCAATCAGAAAATTGGCAACCCTAGATCCACCCCCGTCTTCCACTCCCTGCTTCTGGTAGTCAGAGGTTTAGGGTGCCCTGAGCCTGGGGTTGTCATACACTTAAATCATAAGCTCCTTGGGGTAAGGACTAGAACTCAGGGCCGGGCTGTGGAAGTCACATTTGCACCAGCCCAGGATCGGTTATAAATCCTGGTTCCGTGGCTTTATCGAACAGCAGATGTGAAGCTCTGGATTGAATCTTGGTCCACGGGGCTCAGCCTGGGAACGACCTACTGTTGACAATGAAAAGTCATTAAATGGGTAACTTTCAAGTCACAAAAGGGCAAGACCATTTAAAAACGGGCTGCTGGGTTTGAACTGCTTCAACTTTCTCATAGAATATCACATTTCCCATCCCATACCACAGCCTCCATGAAGCCTTTCCAATAGCAGCATTTAAAACAGCCTGCTCGATGGAGTAATACAGAGCCTGTACTACAGCTCCAGTGGACTCTCTCAGCAAAACAGGGAATCACGTTTGTTCAATATTGTCTCACTGCTTCCTTGTGCTCCCCATCTGTTGTCTTCTACTTAGATTGTAAGGCCCTTGTGAGGAGGGACGGTCTTTTTGCTCTGTATTTGTACAGCATCTAATCCAATGGGCCCTGCTCCATGGCTGGGGCTTTAAACTCTACTACTGCTAACATGCAGTTTTAAAGGAAAATGGGGACAGACAGAATGAAGGATCAGAGCAAACCCAAGAGGGTGATGCAGCATGGTCAGCTGCTTTAGCAGCCCCGCCCATCTGAAACAGTCAAAAATCCAGAATCAGGGCCCCCAAATCATGAGATTAGCTTAAAACTCCTGGGCCTTTTTACAATACGTAATGGATTTGGGGTTCTTTCTATTAACCTGCAGGTTTTTGAAGCTTTGGAGTGCACTCACTTCACATTTTAAAGCATTTCTGCACTGCCAGGAGAGCTAGAGCAGTGGTTCTCCAATGTATTGGATTGTGCCCCCCCACTCCTTTGGGTCTGTAGTAGTTTATACCCTCTCCCCCCTACAACGCTGCACAAGTACATACACCGATACGTATACTGCTCTGCCTTCAGAGCCAGCCGGGGGGCTGAAGAGCAGTGGAGTAAGGGTGGCATGGTCCAGCACTGTCCCTCTTACTTCTCTGCTGGTGGTGGTGGCACTGCTTTCAGAGCTGGGCACCAGGCCAACAGCCGCAGCTCTCTGCTCTGCCTTGAGAGCTGGGGGGCGGGGGCAGAGAGTGCTGGGCAGCTTCTTCTCACCCCCTCCCTCCCACCCACCCACAATTCAGTCTGTGCTCACCTCAGGGCGGTGGCGCCCCCAGTTTGAGAGCCTCTGAGCTAGAAACGGGTAGGGTTTTTAGATGAAAGCCGAAACTCTCTTGCTGCCAGGAACCGGGGCTTTAAGAAATACAGCAAAAATTGCAAGACCCAGGGTAAAATCCTGAGAGTTAACAGCCCTGCTTATGAAGCAGCAGCAGGCCAGATTGCACATACATGTGAGCACACGCACACGTGTACACACACAGTGGCAGGAGACCCTCCATGCACACTGACTCCCATGGGGGCGGAGGAGGGGCCCACCCATTCCACCGACCCTGCTGCCATTGGCCAGTCAGGATCCATAAGTGAAGAGGGGGTAGTCAGACCTGGTAGAGACTGGGCCAGAGTCCCTGTCCTGAGGGGACTCCCCAAGGAAGGTAACAGTGGGAGGGTGTATTGCATGATATCATGAGGAGGGTGATGGGAATAGCTGTTGTGACTGGATTGGTGGTACCAGAGGTGAGGCTCAGACAACGCGAAGTCATAGGCACCCCAGCTTTCCAACAATTCCTCAGGATCCATGCAGATCCCTGGGATTCTCCATGTCTGGAGGCAGGCCTCATGGCCTGTCCTGTGTGCGTGATGGGCAAGGGGGCAATCTACTGCCTCGAAGCAGTAGCAAAGATGAGTCTCCTAGAGATTCCCTCTCCTCTGGCCTCCTCCCTGTGATGGGAGCAATTGTGCCTTTTGCTTTCTGCCCTGCATGATGGTGCTGGGGTTTAAAATCCTAAGAGATCAAGCTGACTCAGACACGTTACAAAAAAAATCAATTTAAGAGTCGGGAGAAATAAAGTCAAAGATCTAATAATAATTAAATGCACGGCAGCCACATCTAATACCTCAGTTTTTCTAACTAAAAATATGCCCAGTTTTCATCCTCTGGAAACAGCCATACAAGGCTACAGAAGCTGCCAGACAGAGTTGGGGGTTTGTGGGGTTTTTTTTAATTGAATTTGATCCAAAATTTGTGCCACATGATAGAATTTGCCTGGATTACAGCCCCTCTGACTTCAATGGGAGTTTTGTCCATTTAAGAACAGCCAGATGGGGCTGCAACTTGTCAACAATATCTTACAATAAACTTCCTTTCGTACACTTAATGGATTTTTAAATTAAGATGAAAAACCTCTTCTGGAACGGAAAAACCCCAAACCAACAAACAGCAAGAGAGCCGAGCCAAGAGCCTGCTCCTGCGGACACTTACTGCAATAGCCAGCATGACACCCGGAAGGGACTATTTGCAGGATTGGACCCCAAAATATTAACATGACAACTGGGTAGTGCACATCTGTAACCTACACCAGTGCGTGTCATATGTTCGCCTCTTGTGGTTGGTCCAGACGCAAGGATACGAACATGCTGCTGTTACCAGGTTAACAGACTTGCTTCTATTGCTCAAGGAGGAGAGTTCTATGCTTCTAGTGCTCAAGGGTCAGGGTTCAAACACTGATGATGATGATGATAATGGACGTAGGGAGCAGTTAAACCTATACAGAAACATTCACAGCAATTTGCAGCTACTCAATCATAGAATCACAGAATATCAGGGTTGGAAGAGACCCCAGGAGATCTAGTCCAACCCCCTGCTCAAAGCAGGACCAACACCAATTAAATCATCCCAGCCAGAGCTTTGTCAAGAGGGCCTTAAAAACCTCAAAGGATGGAGATTCCACCTCCTCCCTAGATAACCCATTCCAGTACTTCACCATCCTCCTAGTGAAATAGTGTTTCCCAATATCCATCCTAAACTTCCCCCACTGCAACTTGAGACCATTGCTCCTTGTTCTGTCATCACAGCTGAGCTGCATCCTGATTTGAACCCCCACTTCAGGTAGTTGAAGGCTGCTATCAAATCTCCCCTCACTCCTCTCTTCTGCAGATTAAATAAGCCCAGTTACCTCAGCCTACCCTCGCAAATCATGTGCCCCAGCCCCCTGATCATTTTTGTTGCCCTCTGCTGGACTCTCTCCAATTTGTCCACATCCCTTCTGTAGTGGGAGCCCCAAAACTAGATGCAATACTCCAGATGTGGCCTCACCAGTGCCAAATAGAGGAGAATAATCACTTCCCTCTATCAGCTGGCAATGCTCTGACTAATGCAGCCCAATATGCCATTAGCCTTCTTGGCAACGAGGGCACACTGCTGACTCATATCCAGCTTCTCGTCCACTGTAATCCCCTGGTCCTTTTCTGCAGAACTGCTGCTTAGCCAGCTGGTCCCCAGCCTGTAGCGGTGCATCGGATTCTTCCATCCTAAGTGCAGGATTCTGCACTTGTCCTTGTTGAACCTCAGATTTCTTTTGGCCCAATTCTCCAATTTGTCTAGGTCATTCTGGACCCTATCCCTACCCTCCAGCGTATCTACCTCTCCCACTAGCTTAGTGTCATCTGCGAACTTGCTGAGGGTGCAATTCATCCCATTATCTAGATCATTAATGAAGATGTTGAACAAAGCCGGTCCCAAGACAGACCCTTGGGGCACTCCTCTTGATACCAGCTGCTAACTAGACATCGAGCTATTGATCACTATACATTGAACCCGATGATCTAGCCAGCTTTCAATCCACCTCATAGTCCATTCATCCAATCCATACTACTTTAACTTGCTGGCAAGAATCCTGTAGGAGACTGTATCAAAAGTTTTGCTAAAGTCAAGGTATATCTCGTCCACCACTTTTCCCATATCCACAGAGCCAATTATCTCATCATAGAAGGCAATCAGGTTGGTCAGGCATGACTTGCCCCTGGTGAATCCATGTTGACTGTTCCTGATCACCTTCTCCAAGTGCTTCAAAATGGATTCCCTGAAGATCTGCTTCATGATTTTTCTGGGGACTGAGGTGAGGCTAACCAGTAGTTCCCCAGATTCTCCGTCTTCCCTTTTTTAAAGATGGGCACTAAATTTGCTTTTTTCCTATTGTCTGGGACCTCTGTCGATCACCAGGAGTTTTCAAAGATAATGGCCAATGGCGCTGCAATCACATCAGCCAACTCCCTCAGCACCCTCAGATGCATTGCATCCGACTCCATGGACTTGTGCATGTCCAGCTTTTCTAAATAGTCCTTAACCTGTTCTTTCACCACTGAGGGCTGCTCATCTCCTTCCCATACTGTGCTGCCCAGTGCAGCAGTCTGGGAGCTGACCTTGTTTGTGAAGACAGAAGCAAAAAAAAAAAAAAGCACTGAGTACTTCAGCTTTTTCCACATCATCTGTCACTAGGTTGCCTCCCCCATTCAGTAAGGCCGCCACAGTGGTTTTCCATTTCCTGTGCATACTCACAAGTGACTTTAAAAATCCAGAGGACTAAACATTGTCGAGATAATATTAAGCATCTGGCTTTTAAAAACACTGAAAGAAAATCCATAGCAAAGCCTGCTCTATCCGGAGGCACCCTGTGCCACACAGTGATCTCCTATCATCCATGCTCTCTCTTATTAGGTAAGAGCACAAGCCTGTTAACAGCTTCATGAGCTGAGCAACCATGAGGGAGAATCAAAGTTGCCAACAGACATTTCAAAGATGGCCACATAGAAACCAGATTATTATTGATCACTGCTTGGGCCTGGGTAGCTTTTTGGTCAGACCACTGATTTCCACCAACTGAGGAACTGCCAGTGGGTGACGAAAGAAAGCCTTTTTAAAATGGATTTGCTTATTTTAAAGAGACAGTGGACACACAGGGCCCTCTTTTGGTCAAGAACCACCCCACAGTTGTTCATTTGTGTTCATACAAATCATAGCCTTGTCTGCACTGTGCAGCTAAAGTTCTCGCCCAAACAAGGACTCTGGAGAGGCACTGGCAAGGTTTCCCTTCGTAGGAAAGTAAAGGACAGATTGTGGGCCAGACCTAAGCTGACTTCAGTGGAACGACACCGATTGATGCCACCTGAGGATCTGGCCCCCCCAGGATAGACACTTAACAATGACAGAACTCTTGATTGAATTTGCCACTGCTGTTTCCACTGGCATTGCCTACTCCAAAGAGATCACTCACAGCACTGGGTTGTATGAAGGAAAGAAAAACACACCTCATTCGGTTACACATGTGCTTTGTCATTTCTCCACTGTGTTTACATGTGTTAATGTGGTGGCATGAACTGTGACACAGTTTAAGATCAATATTTGTAAAAGGCTCCACTGATTTGGGGTGCCCAGAGGGGCCAAGCAGGCACAGCACCGAAGACAATGAGATCTCTTAGAACACAGCATCTCTTGGGAAAATAAATTTTAAAAAAAATCAGGTACTAGGTGTTTCAGGGCCAGATTAAGACATAGGCACCACAGCTGCTTAACAGGCCCAAGTTTAGCTAGGAAGAGACACCATCAATATTGAGGCAGGACTGTTCCTAGGGCACCAGCTCCTGGAGTCATGTGATTTTACCAGACTCAGCACTATCACTTTCTAGCATTCATGGTCACAATGGAAATCTTGAAAATATTAACTCAACCTTAACCCATGCAGAGGTGTCTGCTGGAGTCTGCAGAGAGCCTGAAACAGTAGACTGGAGGAGTGAGCTGCTCTAGACACCACAAAAGACTCCCAGACCAGTGCGGCAGAGGGCTCTGGGTGTGGCAGAAGGGGAACAGTGCAGATATGCCCTGACAGCTAAGATGAGCACCGAGAGGCCTCCTGTTGGAACCCGTGACTCTCCAGGAGGGAGAAGGGCCCTGGTCTTAACCCCCCCAGTCACACTCACTTCAACAAGGGGATAGGGTGAGGCATCAGGGCCATGGGGCCTTCATGTTATGGTGTCCCAAGGGCCCTGGATTGCCATAATCCTGCCCCATGAGCACCCACAAAATGAGGTACCAAAACTAGGAACAATGTTTATCCCAGTCCTTTCCCCACTATGCTGTCAGCACTTGTCACCCAGATGCTTTACAGCACCCAGCTTTAACAGACACAGATTCCAGCCCAGATCATTAGCTGCGCAGGGAGAACTTTGCTCCAGCCCACCAGTGCCAAGCAGCCATAAACCCTGCACATCTGGGCAATGGAGAACTCTCCCTGCCTCGAGGAGACACTCCAGTAGCATACGGTTTCTTTAACACCACTCTGTCCCCCTCACGGTCAGAATAGCTCCTCTGAGGCTATCAGCTAGCCTAGATCCATCTTGGGACGGTTCTGTTTTATGGGACCAGCCCAGTAGCCAGGCAGCCCCAGAGCTCGGAAGGAGGAGAAGACCTTCCCTCCTCAAGTTACTCTGATGCAGTCCAGGGACATCCTCAGCATGTTCCCTATTTCTGGGGGCACTTAGAAGTTCATACTCATTTATCCACTTAACAAACACTCTCCTATGACAAACCACAGAGCTAGTTGACCCCTGCCTACAGAACACTTAACACCGCAGTCCTTGCCAGGACAAGCCTTCCCAAAGGACCATTCCTAATGAGATGAGCAGACTGAGTAAGAGATTAGCAAGCCCTGGTAGGAAAATGCTTCATCCTAAAAAGAAAGGAAATTACAAGAGTACAGTCAGTAGAATGCAAGGAAACCTTTAGCCAGGGCAAAGAGCATATAAATTTACCTGGCAAGGGAGGCTCCAGAAAACAGCTATATAGCAGAAGGTAACTTGGAAAGAGCAAACTATTCCCACCCACCTGGAAGAGCTTTAAAGAGGGAGCTGCCCTCTGATTGGCTGGCTGTTAGTCAGCTGATCCTGTTGCCTGGCTATAAAAGCTGCTTAACAGGCCCAAGTTAAGCTAGGAAGAGACACCATCAATATTGAGGCAATTGGCTGATTGTAATAATTAGTGTCTTTTAGAAGGAAGGCTGGAGGGGATACACAAAAGTACTCAGGCACCCAGGTCCCTGTTTTGCTTCCACTGTGATCCATAAAACTCCTGCTGAGCCCTGTAAGGGCTTAAGATCACTTGGTGCCTAAATTTTTCAGAGTGAAATTTCCCTCAGTGCCTATGTTCCTGCCTCTGGATACGTTCACTGATGTCTCCCTCTAGGCACCCGGAAGGCCTAAGCCCCAGAGCGATCCACGAGCCAGGAAAGATTGGCATTCAGCCTCCTAAGTCCCCCAGTCTAGCAGGCATATTCAGTGGGCCCCTACCGGGTCAGCTCCCATTCAAAATCCAGTAGCAGGAAGAGGTGGTGCCCAGCATATAACTTTTAGCTCAGTGGTGAGCGTTCTCTCTTGCCCGCTCGCTTGCTGGCCCAATGGCTATTTAAGTATTTATCCACCTCACATCACACCACGCTGTACAGAGCACTCACCTGGGAGGTGGGAGACCCCTTCCTCCCCCTCTGGCAGAGAGGGGGGACTTTAACCTGGGGTTCCCACATCCAGCTCTAACCACTTGGGTAAAAGGCAGGTGCCTCCTCTGGCTGTTTTGTGGGAAGCTAGGTAGGTACCTAAGTCATTCCTGCAAGATACACAGTAGGCTCCTAAGCTGCCTGACTCCACATGGCAGGTGCCTGTTTGTGGCTCA
This sequence comes from Chelonoidis abingdonii, assembly GCF_003597395.2. Taxonomy (NCBI): domain Eukaryota; kingdom Metazoa; phylum Chordata; order Testudines; family Testudinidae; genus Chelonoidis; species Chelonoidis abingdonii. Next base: position 154,545,731 of record NC_133772.1, on the reverse strand, counting down.
CTAAGCAGAGCTAGGCATCTCTCTGCAGCCAGGATTTAGGTGGCTATCTCTGAGAGAGGGATGGGGCTTAGCACACACCTTTTCTGGTCAACATCTCCCATTCGGCAGCTCCCCACGTGCTGGCATTTGTCAATCACATGCTTAGGCATCTATCTCTCCCCATTCATTGTACAAGGAGCCAACATGCCTGGCTCAGCTTTGTGGATCACAGTGTTGTTCCTGGGATTTTCTAGCCGCCTAAAAGTTTGGTGCCGTGATGCTCAGTGTTGCAACACCTAAGCCCCTTCACAGATCCCACTTAAGGTTTGATTCTGCTATAAAGGGTAGCCAGGAAACTGCTATTAAAAAGAAATACTGGCTAGACAACTCTCCTGTGCATGGGCATCTACCTATCTAAGGTACTTACACGGCCTCCCATCACTGTAATATCTAAGCATCTCATTATCATGACTCTATTCATCCCTACAACACTCCTGTGAGGCAGGGCAGTGCTATGACCCCCATTTTACAAATGGGGAGTTGAGCACAGAAAGGCAAAGGCCAAGGGTACATCTACACTGCATTATAAACTCAGGTCTGTGGGACTCGGGCTTGCGGACTTGATGTTTGCAAGCCTGCAGCTGAGCAGCCGCACTGCATTGTAAACTTGGGTCTCACAGTCGTACCAGTGCGTCCATACTGCACTACACAGACCTTCTGACATGGGTCTGCCACTTGATCTGCGTCCACACAGCAAAAGAACAGGGCATGGACCTAAATCTCAGAGGGATTCAAGCTCTAACCCCTTCGCCCCAGCAGGGTCTTTGAACCTGGGTCTGTGCTTGCTGACACGAGTCAGATTGATTTCTGAGTGTGGTAGGAAGTGGGAGCTTGGCTTAAACTTGAGTCAGACCCTGGGCTTAGTGTAGTCATGCCATGGGGACTTGCCACAGTCACATAGGTAGTCTGGGCCAGAGCAGGAAAATCAAGCCAGGTCTCCTAAAGCCCAGGATCCTGCCCTCGCCACTAGCCCATCTATCCTCCAGCTTGGCTCTGGGACTGGTTGACATTTATCGAACTTGGGATTAATTTTTTTCCCCTTCCTTTGTTGGACCAACTCGAGAGCTGCCTGGCATTTTTCATATCTTGATATTTGAAAGACTTGGAAAAAATGGGAAAAATCTTTGGGAAAGTTATTTTGCTGCAATGACCAGCTCGACTCAGAACACTGGTTTTGTGCATGTGCTGCGTACCCAGGCCCCAGGTGTGTCTGTAAACCAATGTCTTGCTTTCCACCATTTTTATTTAAACCAAGTCCTCACCGTGCCCCTCATACAACGTATTTTCCAACAATCTGAGGCTGAAAGGAGAAAATTAATAGGGACTTGCTGCCCCCATGCACCGACTTGCCCCCTCTTGAACTGATCCACAAGGTTTTTTACTTCTTCTTTCTACTCCTTGAGACCTACTTTTGCCATGGCCCCTCTAAGAACTCAGTCAGTGTTTAGTGACTAGGCTGAGAGGCACTTGAGTCATGTCCCCATTTATTTATTTTTTACGTAAGGATCAAAATTAAAAACGTGATCAGCTCTCTAGCTGATCGTGACTTTGGTGGAGCTACTCCAGCTGAGGATCTGGCCCATTTAATGCATATAGGCAAGAAGTTGTTATGAGTTTCCTGCTGTATGTATTGAAAGACCCTCCTCGGTGGATCCTTCCCATACAACAAGGATTAGATATTTGAAATGTCATCAATCATGATTTCTGAGTCTATTCTGAGATCCTGTTTGAAATGTCCCAGAAGTGAACTGTAAGTGGCTTTGCATTGCATTTATCAGAGTGTTTATGTTGGCAGCTGTCACCAGCACAGTCATAGTGCTCTTTGGCTGAACTTTCCCCATGGGCAGTTCCAGGCTCTTGCTCTCCCCATATGTTAGTAATGCCCATATAAACAAGGAAGTGGGACTCCATGAAGAGTGGTTCTTGCTGTGCTGATGAAGCCTGTACAAGGGAGCATGGAAGCAAGCGGCGTTCCCACACTGCTCTGAGAAAAGATATGCACCCTAAATATAGTCCACATTTATCCCCTTTATTGATTACTCAAACAATGACACTCACTTCTCCAAGCCTGGCCTTTCCCAGCAGGACCTTCTCTCTCCCAGCCTTGAGATCATTCTTCATCAGCTAGATATGTCAACTGCTCCTGGTTGGAGCTAATGAGATCCACCTGCCAGCATGAGCCAGCAGTAACTCCTGGGCATCTTTATGCAAGGTTCTAGCCACTGATCTTAGAATGAGATGCGAGAGATCCCTGCATTCCTCGCCAGGGTTCTAGGACCTGCTGTTACAGGCCACCCCTGTATTGTCTAATTATTAGACTTACGGCAAAAGTACTACGAAAGGCAATCACAGTTAAACTTCTTATACTACCCTGGAGAGCATGGAAAAAAAGAATGAATTAATTTGGCACTTTTCCTGACTAGCACCAGCACAAGGCTTTTGCGGGGTAGTCTGCTCTGTGTTCTTGGTGGGTACTAGGGCCACCAGAACACACACCAATGAACATCATCTGGCATCCCAATACGTACCATCTGATGCTCCATCTCATCTAGAACACCCACCATGGTGGTGCTTGGCTCTGCTCTTCATTAGACACTAACCTTCATGCGTCAGACTGTTGCTTAAAGGTGCAGAGAGTTTTTATCAGCTGCTAGTCACCCGTTTTTGTATCTCCTCCTTTCATCTTGGAGGGGGCTGAACTGGATGACCCAAAAGGTACTTCCCTGTCCTACCAATCTGTGATGGGTTCCCCCTTCGGGGTGCCACTTGGAACTGGGGTACCACTGAGCCCACTTAACCCATCAACCTGGGCTCCCTTTCACATTGTGATCCTGTGATTAGTTTCCAAGCTTACTTTTTCACCAGCACACACACAGACAGGGACACACCCCGCAGCAGCTTCACACACAGATGCTGAGATCAGCTCGGCATGGGAAGGCTCAGCTAAGGCACCTCCCAGTTGCTAAGGCACCCTCCCCTCAGAGTGTAAACCCAAAATTGTACCATCTTGCCCTGCGCAGGGAACTGTACAGCGTAAGCTTAAAAAATCCCCCCTCTCCCTCAGTATGGAGAGAGAGAGGTGCAACAGCTTTCTGCCCCCAGTTATAATTTCCTCACATTGGTTTCAGACAAAGCAAAACTAGTTTATTAACTACAAAAGATAGATTTTAAATGATTATAAGTGCTAGCAACAGATCTACCTCAGTTTATCTTAGTAAATAAACAAAACTGCAAACTGAACTTAAGGTAGGATATGAATTAGCAAATTCTCACCGAGTGATAAACAGGCTGGTGCCTTGGCTTTCCCAAGTTTTCATACACAGGCTAAAAATGTAGGGCTATTTGGTATGACCAGGTTCATCTCCTTTTTTATTCACAAACATTTGTGCCACAGGGTGTGACACAGGGCCAGAAAGGGTTAAACAACTTGCAGGCTAATTGACTCAGATTCAACCTTTAGAGAAGTATTTAGTAGATAGACAATTGTCTCATGTTAATCCACACAGCTAATTACCAGCGAGGTTTAGGAAACAGGAGGTTACTTCAAAGGCACTATCGTTTGCCTGAGGACTGTGTGCTGTCAAGAGGATGCCCAGAACTGTATAAAGGCTCTTGGGACCTGATCCTTTTTATCTCAAATCTGCTTATGTTTCATCAGGGGAAGCCTAAGCCACAAGACTGAGATCTCCAGTCCCATCTGGACCGCCTTGATATAGAATATTTGGATATTGGACTATAACCTGATGAACTGATTCTGAAAAGGACTCTTTGCAGTTCTAAAGCTCACCATCTCTACTAGGAAACTGCCCTAAGGACTCTGTTCATGCCCTGTATGTATAATGATCTTTTAATCAATACTCTCTCTTTTTTCCTTTTAAATAAATTTTAATTTAGTTAATAAGAATTGGTTGTGTGTATTTGGGTGAGATCTGAAATATTCATTGACTTGCTGGGTGATGAGTCCAGTCCTTTGAGATTGGTAGAACGTCTCATATAGTGAACAAGATTTTCAATAATCCTCACCATATTTAAGTTGGCTGTCTGAGAGGAAGCCCAAGGCTGGTTTGCTTTAAGGGAACTGTGTTTTTTGGCTTCTGGCATGGGCGCCAGGTTTGTACAATTTTTGGTGGTGCCCAGAACAGGTCCAAGCAGAGCTGTCCTGTCCATAGGACGGACTAGGGCAACCGCCCCAGACCCGGTGCTTTGGGAAGCCCGTGCTTCAGGGGGATGCAGGGTCCAGGGCATCCTGGGGGGTTAGTGGGGGGCCTGGCGCCAGCAGCAGCAAGTGACCCAACCCCAGCCCGCCCTGCTCCGTTCCACCCTGCCCCGCCCTGCTGTCTCCCAGCGTTGCTCGGGGGAGGAGTGGAAGCCAGAAAAAGGCAGGGCAGGGGCTTGGGGAAAGGGGTGGAATGGGGGTGGGTTAGAGCAGAGGCAGGAAGAGGTGGAGTGGCGGTTTGGGGGAAGAAATGGAGAGGGAGCGGGAATGGAGCAGGGGCGGGAAGAGGCAGGGCAGAGCAGGGCAGGCTGGGATCGGGTCACTCACTGCTGCTAATGCTATGCCCTCCACTAACCCCCCAGGCCACCCTGGACTCCGTGTCCTCCTGAAGCACAGGGTCCCCCAAAGTGTGGGGCCCAGGGGGATTGCCCTGGTCCTCTCTAGGCAGATACGTGGATTCACAAACAGTCAAAAGGGATTTGGTCGTGAACATTCTTCCTCCAACGCTGTTTGTTATTCCTGTTAGACTTTTTTAAACTTGGGACTGAAACAATTCCATGCAATTTACAACCGGCCACCTAGCGCAGATAATGAATGAAGAGTAGTCTAAGTGAACAGGTCATGAGCAGCTCAGAATAGGCTGTTGGATGGATGGTTTGTCTAGCCAAATTATTCATCAAATACTTTCACTTTATGGGCCAGAGCCTCAGCAGCTGTAAATTGGTGCAGCTCCCTTCAGTGAGGCTCTGGCCAATTCAGCACATATGAGGACACCGCGTTCAGTTCAGGAACAGAAAAAGAGCTTCATTCATCAGGGAAATGATTCACAGTAAGTTTTTCCACCAGCTCTCGTGGGAAAAGCACCATGAGTCTATCATATTGCACCAGTCGTCAGTTTCAAAAGCTCTTGCATTTGGAGCTCTCACAATATGAGTATTCTGGGAACATTTTCAGTTTTTCCATTTCTCAGTATCAGAGCCTCAGCTGTCCATTTGCACCAGCTGGGGATCTGATCATCATTACCGTTTATCCCAAGTGCACTGGAGTAAATCAAGAGCTACTCCATTAAGCAAAATGGGGTTTCACAGGTATGCAGCCCTGGGGTTGCTCTAATTTGTGCTGGGAATCAGTGTGACACTCTACAACCAGTCTAGCATTGAGAGAGGCATAAATGTGGCTTAAAGACCTGGCTTTTCTTCCTCCACCATCTGTGCCGAGCAGGAGTTCAGTACAGCTGAGGATTGAGCCAAGTCTGGAATTTAAGAGATGGAACTTTTCTTCAGGGAGAAGTGTGGGCAGAGGCTTGATTTGTCATGCTTCTGTCAAAAAAAAAAATTGTACCACAAGTGTTCCAACTTTATCCCACCTCTAGGCAGCTTAACAACACAGGAGCTTTGTCAAGCACAACTGGAGCAGTTCTAGTAAATGACGTCGCTGCTCAGTCCATGGCGGCACAAATTACAGAGCTGCAGGGCAGGAAGCTCCTGTCTCAGCGTGAAATGTAATTGGAGCCTGCCTATGGGAAGTGCACTGGTAGCATTCCAGTGATACTTGTGTCAGTCGCAGGTTAATTCCCGTCAAGTCCACTAGGAAATGGCTAGCTCATAGGTAACACCAAATTCATGGTTTCCAGAATGGTAGCTGTGTTAGTCTGTATCAGCAAAAACAACAATGAAGTGGGGTTTAGCCCACGAAAGCTTATACCCAAATAAATTGATTAGTCTCTAAGGTGCCACAAGGACTCCTCGTTGTTCAAACTCACAGTGGCAAGCAAAGCAGGCTAGTGGCTAGTGAAGTGACAGTTATGAAAGGGTGATGCGGCACCTTTGGCTGTCTAAGTGCACTCTGTGGTTGCAGGGAGAGCAGGCGCTCTGTTCTCAGAGACCCCACAGCTTGTGCAAGAGACAATGACTCCCAATGCTGTGCACTGATGAAGGCCTTGCTCCTGTTCTGGCGCTGTGTAAATAATCTTTGAACTGAGACCTTTGCTCTTTTCTTTAGTGTATTCAATGTTCATGGCCCCAGTTCAGGAAAGCCATTCAGCACGTATTTCAAGTTCAGCCCATGTTGGGATGCTGGCCTAAGATGCTTCCCTGACCTGGAGCCTAAAATGTATCCACATCATGAGTAAAGTAGGGAGGGATAGCTCAGTGATTTGAGCATTGGCCTGCTAAACCCAGGTTTGTGAGCTCAATCCTTGAGGGGATCATTTAGAGATCTGGGTCAAAAATCTGTCTGGGGGTTGGCTCTGCTTTGAGCAGGAGGTTGGATTAGCTACCTCCTGAGGTCCCTTCCACTCCTGATATTCTATGTTTCTAAAGCAAGAGCAGCAGCAAACCAAGCCTCTTCACATCATCCTTCTAAGCATGGGAATCTCGTTCTAGTGATAAACCCCTGGGCCAGATTTTCTTCACCCTTGTATCCTGTCATTAATACCCACCTAAATGAGTGATTTCAGAGCAGCAGCTGTGTTAGTCTGTATCCACAAAAAGAACAGGAGTACTTATGGCACCTTAGAGACTAACAAATTTATTTGAGCATAAGCTTTCACGGGCTACCGCCCACTTCTTCGGATGCATAGAATGGAACATATATTGAGGAGATAAAACACACGTATTCCAGGAGCAAGGTAGAACATAGTGCCTCTGAGGCATGATCTCTTTTCTGTGTGGCTGCTGAGACAGCAATATGCCATCCCATACACAGCAAAGCCCCAGGCTAGTCCATTGAGTTCAATGTGAACAAGCTAACATGGAGAGAGATGTGTCACGCTGCCTGGAGTGGCTCCCAACCGTGAGTGCCTACATCAGAGCAGACACTGCAAACTGGTGGTATGCTCTGTACTTAGATTTCCCCAAGCCAGTGGCAAATGTGAACTCCTGGATCACTGTAAGAGTCACCCCAGAGTCACAGACAGTCCCTTAGATCCTCCAGTCTATCTTGCCACCCAGGCAAGCTGAATTTAGTGATAAATGGTCACTTCTGCTAAAAATCACACAATGTTCAAGTTGCTTCCAGTCCCAAGAGCCCAGTCACTTACCCCAGATCAACTGGGACCCTAGATCTTACACCAAAAGACAACAGCTTTAGCTAATCCTATAATAAACCATCAAAAGGTTTATTGACTAGGAAAAAGCAAGAAGAGAGTTATTTACAGGTTAAAGCAAACAAGCATAGACATAAAACAAATGAGTTGCACACTCAATCCTAAGTGTGACAGAGTTGTAGAGATCTGTCCATTCAAATTTTCTTTCACGGTGGACCCAGGGGTAACCCCTGGGAATCTCTGGCTTCAGTTTAGTGTCTCTGGTCCTGTGAGACTTCAAACAGAGAAGAGATGAAAAAATCCACGATTTTTATTTCCCTCTTCCAGCGTTCACAAGGCCGGGGCACGGGGGCGGGGCGGGGGCGGGGGCGGGGGGAGGCCTGCTGCACATACTTCTCTGTGGGAGGATGGGGCAGTTAAGAAGGCTTTTGTCTTATAATGGGCGACTTAATATTTTTGATAGTCCTCAGTGGGTGGGGGGGCAGGGGCAAGGATGATTCCCATGCCTGGGTTCACAAGTTCAGAGCAAAACATTTCAAAGTTACAAAGCAAAACGGACAGATTTCTCGATAGCATGGCATACAGACATTACACATGAAATTAATGCATGCAGCAACTTACAAGGCATTTCCTAGAGCAGAGGTGGGCAAATTATGGCTCACGGGCCATATCCAGCCCACAGAACCCTCCTGCCCACCCCCAGAGCTCCTGGCCCAGGAAGGAAGCACCTGGCCCCTGCTGGCCCCCCTCCCCCTGCCTCACCTCTCCGTGCCACCAGCACTCTGGTCTGCCGCTCTTGACGGGCAGCACGGCGGCGCGTCTGGCTCCGGCCGGGTGGCGGGGCTGCGAGCCACTGCTGCTCTGAGCGACATGGTAAGGAGGCTGGGGCCGGGAGGTTGGATAAGGGGCAGGGAGTCCTGGGGGGCAGTCAGGGGACAGGGAGCAAGAGGCGGTTGACGGGGGTGGAGGTTCTGTGGGGGGGGCATGGTCAGGGGACAGGGAACGGGGTATGTCCCAGGGGGTCTGTTAGGGAGTGGGGGGTGTGGATAGGGGGTGGAGTCCCGGGGGAGCGGTTAGGGTCAGAGGGTCCCAGGAGGGGGCGGTCAGGGGACAGGAGTTGGATGGGTCAGGGTTTCTGACAGGGGCAGTCAGGGGGCTGGAAGTGGGAGGGGGCAGATAGGGGGTGGGGGCCAGGCTGTTTGGAGAGCCATAGCCTTCCCTACCTGGCCCTCCATACAGTTTTGCAACCCTGATATGGCCTTTGGGCCAAAAAGTTTGCCCACCCTAGAATCTAAACATCAAATACCTTCTTATATGACTAATGCCTGTTTTGGACAAACTAACATACAGGTGAGCTGGTTTGGTTTCATGAGTTTGTCAGTTCTTAGCTAAAACCTACGGCCTTGGCCAGAGCTGGCACTTGGTTTACCGGCTTCACAATAGGCACAAAACTGTAGCTTCCTGCAGCCTGTTAAATTCAGAGGGCTGAGTCTAGAGTTGTGATGTTTTCAAAACTTTTGGAGAAAGTGAATAAGTGTTTGGGGCACGGTGGGGATCCTTGCTGGGCTTAACAAGGCTCATCAGTGACTTGATGGCTGTGAGGGCACTGATTCCTGTGTGCCAAAAACTGGAGCTGCCACATAGCCAGCACTCCTCTGGCCTGTAAGCGATGACAGGGAAGCCGCAACAGAGTCAGATTTAAGAGGTGAAAATGCACAAATGGCAGAAAGCCAACATGTTTCCCTGTCACTGCTTGTGACAGCAGCTGTTGCAAAACATGGTGAGCCCAATCCTGCTCGTACTGAATCAGTGGCAAAACATTCCAGGCTTTGTTAACCACCTTATTAAACTAGCTTGATCCCACCCAATCTCCATTAAAGCTAATGGAGGAACACTGGGATCACCGGAAAATCAGGCCCTCTGACTTCAGTGGGAGCAGGATGGAGCCTGACGTGAGTGTACTAGTGTGACATTATTGACATGAACTGTAACCATATAGATCATTGTTGCAACCAAGGTCCTATAGTTGCACCAACTCTTGTACAAAGGAGGTCAAGTAAGGTGTCTATGGAAAGGCTGTAATTTGCTGGTTATGATTATGCTGTCTGTATGTTTGTATCATTTTTGTATTTGAAGTTATCAGTATTGGCTATGTACTTGTATCTCAATGTGTTCGATTCTAAGTAGCATCAGTGAAGCATCTGGTCAGCTTCTTGAGAAAGAACTATTCTGAGGAAGTGCCCAATCAAGAAATACTTAACTGATAAAGGACTCTGGGAGATGCCAGTCCACAACTGAGCTTTCCTAGGAATGTTCAAACTAACATGTAAACAATGGCATTGGCCTGCAAAAAACTGAATCAGTTATTGACATGTGACTTGCCCAGGTGGCTACAAACTCCATCTTGTTGCTGTGATTTTGCACAAAAGAACAAAGGAGTTTCCTCCCGCAAGAGAGAGAATATACAAGGCCCCGGAAGCCTCTCCATTTTGTCTTCAGCTGGCTCAAGAGCCTCTCCACCCCAAAGAGGTGCCTGAAAGAAACTGAAACAAAGGTCTGTAACTATGGGGTTGTGAGTGATTGCTGGCCTAAGCCACTCTGTTGTTCTGAAAAGGACTGGGCCCACACTAGGAAGGAGTCTAGTCTGTGAAAGAAGCTTATTGGAACATCTCCAAGGGTGAGATTTACCCGTATTCAGTTTCCTACTGTATTAGGCTTAGACTTGCGTGTCTTGTTTTATTTTGATTGGTGACTTACTTTGTTCTGTCTGCTATTACTTGGAATCACTTAAATCTGACTTTTTATATTTAATAAAATCATTTTTGCTTATTATTGAACCCAGAGTTAGTGACTAATACCTGGGGACCAAACAGCTGTGCATATCTCTCTGTCAGCGTCATAGAGGGTGGACAATTTATGAGTTTACCCTGTATAAGCTTTATGCAGAGTAAAACAGATTTACTTGGGGTTTATGCTCCCAGAAAGACTGAATACTGGGTGCTGGGAAAGTCCCTGTTAACTGAGAAGCCCCTGTGCTTAGCGAATCTTAGTTTCTGTGAACTGCAGGGGGTTATGACCCAACCTCTTGGTCTGTATTATAGCTGACGGGAGTGTCTAACTCAGCAAGACAGGAGTGGAGGGGAGGGGTTGTTCTCAGTGGTATCCCAGCACATCTAGCAACAGTATTGAGGGAGTTTCTGTGACCCAACCCATCACAATTAGTATTCCACCAATACCACAGGCCAGGTCTACAACACAGACTTACATCAGTATAACTATGTTGCTCGGGGTGGGGAGGGGTGAAAAATCCACCCCCCTGAGCAATGTAGTTATACCAACCTAAGCCCTGGTGTAGACAGCGCTTTGTTGGCGGGAGAGCTTCTCCGTCCACATTGCTACCACCTCTTGCGGAGGTGGATGAACTATACCAATGACAGAAGCTCTCCTGTCTTCACTAACATGCTACGTGGCACTGCTGCATCAGTGCAGCTGAGCCAATGCACCATTTTAAGTGTAAACTTGCCCTTAAATTCTGGCCTTGTTTTGATAATGATACCAGCCTTGTGAAGCACTTTGAGATCTATTGATGCAAAGCACGCTGTAAGAGCAAGGTCTTATTATTGTTCCATTCTGTTCAGACTATTGAACAGAGTTTTCATTTGCTGTTTATTCTGACTCCGAATGAACAGAATGCTGTCCAGCAAAACAATATTTTCTCAATAACGTCACTGAAATCATTAATTTTTTTCAGCTCCAAATCTCAGCAACTAAATCAACATAGAAGTAGGGCTGTCCATTAATCACAGTTAACTCATGAGATTAACTCAAAAAAATTAATCACACTTTTAATTGAACTGTTAAACAATGGAATATCAATTGAAAGGTATTTTTGGATGTTTTTGTACATTTTCAAATATATTGACTGCAATTACAACACAGAATACAAAGTGTACAGTGCTCATTTTGTATTATTTTTATTACAAATATTTGCACAGTAAAAATGATAAACAAAAGAAACTGTATTTTTCAATTCACCTCATACAAGTACTGTAGTGCAATCCCTTTATCATGATAGTGTAACTTACATTTGTAAGGGGGTTTTTTGTTACATAACTGCACTCAAAAAACAAAACAATGTAAAATTTTAGAGCCTAAAAGTCCACTGAGTCCTACTTCTTGTTCAGCCAATCACTAAGACAAACAAGTTTGTTTACATTTACGGGACATACTGCTGCCAGCTTCTTGTTTACAATGTCACCTGAAAATGAGAACAGGCATTCCCTTGGCACTCTTGTAGATGGTGTCACAAGATATTTATGTGCCAGATTTACTAAAGATTCATAAGTCCCTTCATGCTTCAACCACCATTCCAGAGGACATGAGTCCATGCTGATGATGCTCATTAAAAAATAATGCATTAATTAAATTTTTGACTGAACCCCTTGGGGGAGAATAGTGTGTCCCCTACTCTGTTTTACACACATTCTCCCATATATTTCATGTTATAGCAATCTTGGTTGATGACTCATCACATGTTGTTCATTTTAAGAACACTTTCACTGCAGATTTGACAAACACTAAGAAAGTACCAGTGTGAGATTTCTAAAGTTAGCTACAGCACCTGACCAAAGGTTTAAGAATCTGAAGTGCCTTCCAAAATCTGAGAAGGATGAGGTATGGAGCATGCTTTCAGAAGTCTTGAAAGAGCAACACTCCGATGCAGAAACTACAGAACCCAAGCCACCAAAAAAGAAAATCAGCCTTCTGCCGATGGCATCTGACTTACATAATGAAAATGAACATGTGTCAACCAGCACTGCTTTGGATTGTTATCAAGCAGAACCTTTCATCAGCATGGACGCATGTCCTCTGGAATGGTAGCTGAAGCATGAAGGGACATATGACTCTTTAGCACATCTGGCATGTAAATATCTCGAGACACCAGCTACAACAGTGCCACGCAAATGCTTGTTCTCACTTTCAGGTGACATTGTAAATAAGAAGTAGGCAGCCTTATCTCCTGCAAATGTAAACAAACTTGTTTTTCTGGGTGATTGGCTGAACAAGAAGTAAGACTGAGTGGACTTGCAGGCTCTAAAGTTTTACATTGTTTTATTTTCGAGTGCAGTTAGTTTTTGTGCATAATTCTACACTTGAAAGTTCAACTCTCATGATAAAGAGATAGGACTACATTATTTGCATTATGTTAATTGAAAAATACTATTTCTTTTGTTTTTTATTGTGCAAATATTTGTAATAAAAATAACAATATAAAGTGAGCCCTGTGCACTTTGTATTTATGTGGTAATTGAAATAAATATAAATATTTGAAAATGTAGAAAATATCCAAAAACATTTAAAAACATTGTATTCTATTATTCTTTGATAGTGTGATTAATACAAGATTAATTGTGATAAAAAATTTTAATCGCACAATCATTATTAATTTTTTTCATGGCTTGATAGACCTACTTAGAAGTCAAACTGTGCCATGCAATTGAGTGTAGAAAGACGTCCCCTTAGTTCGTGTGTTTTGTGATCATTTTGAGGCAGAAACAGGGACCCATACATCTTGTTTTGGCCAGGACAGACCCCTTTTTAAGCTCTGTCCCGGCTCTCCTGACTGTTTTTTTTTTTTTTTTGGCAAAAACAGATATTTGTCCTGTTTGTTCTTCCCAACTGATCAGTTGGGAAGAGGAAACGAACAAATGCCTAGTTTACCAAAAAAGTTGGGTGTGCCTCCCTTGGGGAGGTGCAGAGAAACATTGTAGGGGGGCAGCAACAGCCGTAGTCCCGGGTGGTGCAGACCTTGGGAGGTCAGCCCCAGCCCTGGGCAGCACATGTGCTCAGTCCCAGCCACGGGCAGCCCAGGACACAGAGCTCGGGGGGAGGCTCTGACAGGCCAGTGGGGGTGCATCTCATTTTTACTTTAGGATATATGGTCACACTAGGCAGAAATGCTTTAAACTGTCTTGCATCCATTCATAACAGGCCACTTCAATTTGAATGGCCCCTTAGAATATGTATTAACTACTTATGCTAAACAATCTGTTACACCAGAGGTCGGCAACCTTTCAGAAGTGCTGTGCTGAATCTTCATTTATTCACTCTCATTTAAGGTTTCACATGCCAGTAACACATTTTAATGTTTTTAGAAGGTTTCTTTCGATAAGTCACATAGAACTAAACTATCGTTGTATGTAAATTAAATGAGGTTTTTAAAATGTTTAAGAAGCTTCATATAAAATTAAATTAAAATGCAGAGTCCCCCGGACAGGTGGCCAGGACCTGGGAAATGAGAGTGCCACTGAAAATCAGCTCGCGTGCCTCCTTCAGCATGCGTGCAATAGGTTGCCTACCCCAGGTTACACTGCATTCAGTATTGAGCACCTTTCCCAGACCTGAAGAAGAACTCTGTGTAGCCTGAAAGCTGATCTCTCTTACCAATAAAACTTGGTCCAATAAAAGATATCGCCTCACCCATTTTGTCTCTTTCGCTCATTCATCCAGTTCTCATTATTATATACGAGCTGGTTTTCTTCTGCTACTGATAAATACGTGCTGAAGTTCTTGGGGATTATACACAAAGAAACCCATATCTTCCTTCCACATCCAACATGCTACAATAATTATTATAATCCTAAGTGTCCACACTGAAACACTTCATGAAGTGTTTAGTCTGCAGAAGAGAAGAATGAGGGGGGATTTAATAGTTGCTTTCAACTACCTGAAAGGAGGTTCCAAAGAGGAGGGATCTAGACTGTTGTCAGTGGTAGCAGATGACAGAACAAGGAGTAATGGTCTCAAGTTGCAGTGGGGAGGTTTAGGTTGGATATTAGGAAAAACTATTTCACTGCAAGGGTGGTGAAGCACTGGAATGGGTTACCTAGGGAGGTGGTGGAATCTCCTTCCTTAGAGGTTTTTAAGGCCCAGCTTGACAAATCCCTGGCTGGGATGATTTATTTCAGGATTGGACCTGCTTCGAACAGGGGGTTGGACTAGATGACCTCCTGAGGTCCAGGGCCAACCCTGATATTCTATGATTCTATGAAACAAGTGAAGAATGATGTCTGCGTAACAGTAGAGCAAGCTCTAGTAGTCAGAGATTTGTTTTCATGTGTCCGGAGGTTTCCTGGGGTATCCTGAAGAGATCTGCAGGGTTTGACCTGCACAGTCAATCAAGCTGTAGTTGGACAACAACATCATGATCTTTGTTATATTAACAGACAATTTACTGAGGACATAAACAGATCCGTGTTCATTCCTGATTCCCAGACGCAGTGAGGGCTCAGATTCCAGGACACCTCCACCCACAAGGATTTATGTTACCTCGGGCGCAATACTTAACTTTCCCCTGCATATTTTCTTCCTTAGAATTAAGTATAATCCCTAACCACATGTGCTTGCATAAGCCTGGAGACTGACAGTGGCAATAACTTCCCCCAGGGTATGTCTTCTTCCGGTATGCGTTTCCTGTAAGCAAGAGCTACATTAAACACATCAGGCTTCTCAAAAACATGCCCTAGATACAATGACCTCACTTTTTAAAAAAATGCTTCTTCAGTGGATTGTGGAGGTAAGCAATAAAACAAGAGATGATTGCAGTAATACCAGGTACCTTTATGTCTCAGGCACATTGACCCAGATCCTCAGAGGTATTTCAGCACCTAACTTCCTTGGAAATCATTGGGCCTGCCACTGCAGACAATCTGCTGATTTTTGGATTGTTATTGTATTAATCTTAGTTATCTGTATTGCAACGGAGCTTAGAGACTCCACTCACAATCGACCCATCATTCTACTAGGTGTTCTGAGACAAGCTGGGAGAACAGGATGGACCAGCTCTTGGGGCAGGACTCCAGGAACCATCTCTGTGTTCTGTGTTCATCCAACATCTGCACAATGGGGTGCTGGTTGATGACCGGGGCTCCTCAGTGCAGCTGGAATACAAATAATACATCATCATTACAATGTACCAGCAAAGTGATGCTGATGGTGATGGTGTGCAAACATCAAGGCCCAGATGCCCAAAGGTATGCAGGAGGCACCTAATTCCCATTTCTGTCAATGAGATTTAGGCACCTACGTGGATCTGGGCCCAAGTGTATATCTGAACAACATTTCATAAAAATGATTTTAAAATTTTTAAAAATTAAGTGCCAAGCCACTTAAAAAGTTTCTTTTAATGTAAATGCTTTTTTTAAAAAAAAAAACAGCCTTTCTTCTACAACTGTGAATTATTAATTTTGAAGTCATCATCAGAGCTCAGTGAATTTTTTTCTCGCAGATAATCTACTCAGTAAATTGAGTCTCCTTTTCTCTTTGTGAATTAGTCCAAAGTGCTTGAACAGATTTCAGCCTGCACATGGTTGGCACACTAGTTTTTTCTTTTCCTATTTGAGAACTGGTCACAGACAGAATTGGTTTACACAGAGGTGTGGAAGGATTAGAGTTTTGTTGGTAAACTTTGATTTCACTATACACACACAAACTGCTAGAAAAATATTTCCATTGATAATAATTTAAATTTACAGATCATAGAATCGTAGACTTTAAGGGCAGAAGGGACAATTATGATCATCTAGTCTCACCTCCTGCACAATGCAGACCACAGAATCTCACCTACCCACTCCTTATCAAACCTGTGTCTGAGCCATTGAAGTCCTCAAATCGTAGTTTAAAGACTTCAAGGTGCAGAGAACCTTCCAGCAAGTGACCCATGCCCCAAGCTGCAGAGGAAGGTGAAAAACCTCCAGGGTGTCTGCCAATCTGCCCTGGAGGAAAATTCCTTCCCGACCCCAAATATGGTGATCAGCTAAACCCTCAGCATGTGGGCAAGACTCACCAGCCAGTACCCAGGAAAGAATTCTCTGTAGTAGCTCAGATCCCACCCCATCTAACATCCCATCACAAGCCATTGGGCATATTTACCACTAGTAGTCAAAGGCAAATTAATTGCCAAAATTAGGCTATTCCATTATATCATCCCCTCCATAAACCTATCAAGCTTAGTCTTGAAGCCAGATATGTCTTTTGCCCCCACTACTCCCCTTGGAAGGCTGTTCCAGAACTTCACTCCTCTGATGATTAGAAACCTTTATCTAATTTCAAGTCTAAACTTCCTGATAGCCAGTTTATATCCATTTGTTCTTGTGTCCACATTGGTAAGGAGCTTAAATAATTCCTCTCCCTCCCTGGTATTTATTCCTCTGATATATTTATAGAGAGCAATCAGATCTCCCCTCAGCCTTCTTTTGGTTAGGCTAAACAAGCCAACCAAGATAAATCCCACCTGAGCACTTCTTAGAGGTTGATTTAAGGATCTTTACTTTGTATATTTTGCATGTGGTGTTGACAGTTTGTGTTTTAACACCTATAAAGCTTTAACTTTGTTGTCAACATCAGTAACTAATTATCGTCTGACCCTTCCCCGTCATTTCTCACAGCTGTTAAAATTTAACTTGATAAAAATAAAAAAGCCTAAAAATAAACATTGATTTTTATCAATTGAAATAATTTAAAAAAATTGAATTCTGCCGCATCACTTTATACAAACGGCTTTCCATTATTCCAAAGGGCTTGAACATATTTCAGTCTACAGCGGCTTGCAACCTATTTGATTGAACAGTTCCTTCAGCTATTCATTATTTATTATATTTAGTTCCTCTAGTTTCATGGTAGTTTCAGCTTCTTCATTGCACAGATTTAGGACAAATATTGAAGGAAAGAATAATTAATGAGATAGGGTAAATGGAAAATTGGATAAAATGCAGCCTGAATTTACTAATGGTAGATGGTTTCAGACTAACCTGGTACCTTTGACAAGATCATTGATATTTTTTAGACAAGGGAAATGTGATAGATCTAATCTAGACCAGCAGAGCACTTGATAGAGTATCACCAGGAAAATTGTTAGTTAGACTGGGGAAGATGGGGAATTGTAAGGTGGGTGTGGAACTTGCCAAAGGGGAGATGATAACAGATTGTGCTGAAATTGATTTGAAGGGAGGTTACTAGTGGAGTTCCTCAAGGATCAGTCTGGGACTGGTCTTATTTAATATTTTCATTAATGACCTTGGCACAAAAAGTGGGAGTGAAATTTGTTGATGACAAAGTTGAGAGGCATTGTCAATATTCAGAGGGGTAGCCATGTTAGTCTGGATCTGTAAAAACAGCAGAGTCTTGTGGCACCTTATAGACTAACAAACGTATTGGAGCTTGAGCTTTCATGGGTGAATACCCACTTCGTCGGAAGCAGTAGGTATTGACCCACAAAAGCTCACGCTCCAAAACGTCTGTTAGTCTATAAGGTGCCACAGGACTCTTTGTTGCTTTTTTGTCAATATTGAGGTGGATCGGAAGAACTGGATGACCTTGAGACATGGAGTAACAGAAATGGGATGAACTTTAACAGTACAAAGTTCATGCACTTACAGACTAATAACAAGAATATAAACTGCAGGCTCTTCAGCAGGAACCAAGAAAGAAGGAGAGAGACAGAGGTGTATTATTTCTCTGGCTTTGACAATTGCAGTCTTGCCTGGCTCGCATTCAGTCAGGATGCTGTTGCAAAGATCATTTTCCTAATCCATCACTGATCATGTTACCCCACTCGCTCCCCCTTTAAACATAAGCTCCTTATCTTCACTTCCAAGGCCCTTCATGACCTGTCCCCACTCTCCCTATCTTATCTCTTTCAGTATCAAAGGCTCAGCTCCCACCTCCCCACAGCCCAGGGTACCAGCCTCCATCACCCACTTGTTATAGTATCAAACACGCACTTTCATGCCTCCTCCGATGCTGTTCCTCACGCTTGGGGGGATCTCCCCACAGACATCCGCAAAACCGACTCATTGGGCGCCTTTAAATTCCTCCTGAAAACCCTCCTTTGTGGTGATGCCTACAAAAAACCTTGACAACAGTTAAGCTGTGGGTGCCGTGTGCAATGAGACTGCTGTCAATCACACTGACCAATATTGTCTCATCGTTGTACTCCCCAATCACTCTGTATCCACTTGTTGTTTGTCTCATACTTAGACAGCAAGCTCTTTGTAGCAGGAACCACATTTTTGTACAGCACCCAGCATGACTGGGGCTCCTGAGCACTACAATGATGCAAATAATAATAAATATCAATGTGATGCAGCCATGAAAAAGGCAAATATGAGCCTAGGATGGATGAGGTGAGGTATTTCCTGGAGAAACAGGCAGTTTTAATGCCATCGTACAAGGCATTGGCAAGACCTCTGGAACACTGTGTACAAGCTTGGTCACTCGTGTTAAAGAAAGATGAATTCAAACTGGAGCAGGTGCAGAGAAGTCCTCCTAGGCTGATCCTGGGAAAGGGGGGCCTATCTTACTAGAAGGGAATAAGGATATAGCGACTCTGCATCCTGGAGCAAGCCCCCCCATCCTGGGTGCACAGCCTTGTGTTAGCAGGGCTTGCCTAGCATGCTAAAAATAGCAGCATCTCTCTGGTGCTTTGACAGCGCGACTGGGACTGGAGCTCAGGCTCTCGAGCAAAGGTGCAGGGGGGGCAATTATAATATTCAAAAATCTATTGGGGCCCAGAAACCCAGCTCAGGAGAGAGTTTGTCTGCACTCAGAAGCCAGGAACTTTTGTTGGCAAGATCCTTCCCAGATAGCAATTCAGGAAGGCTCTGCAGAACAGCAGCTGGGGCGTGTTAGAAGCAAATGTTAATAATAGCATTTGAATTGTTTCCTTTTGAGAGTCCAGCTCAGATTGGCTCTCCAAAGAGCCTATGGCCCCATTCTGACCTCACAGTGGAGTAAGTCAATAGGCCTCAGGGGAGTCACTCCTGATTTTCACCCTGTGAATGAGAGCAGAATCAAGCCCTAACTGGAAAGCATTGTGCCAATTCTCATATTATGATTTTTTTTTTAAAGATCCTACCAAGTTGCTGCCCCCAGGGCCATAGTCTCTCCACTTATGTCTAAGCAACCCCCTTATGAGCTAGACTGTGCTGTCAGTATTGCTTCTGTGATGGGGTCCTGTCAATGAGAAATAGGTCTGGTAAATTGCAGTAGAGTTTCTTCACCAAGTGAAATTAAATAAGAATATAAGAATGGCCATACTGGGTCAGATCAATGGTCCGTCTAGCCCAGTATCCTGTCTTCAGACAGTGGCCACTGCCAGGTGCTTCAGAGGGAATGACCAGAACAGGTTATCATCAAGTGATCCATCCCCTGTTGCCCATTCCCAGCTTCTGGCAAACAGAGGCTAGGGACACCATCCCTGCCCATCCTGGCTAATAGCCATTGATGGACCTATATCCTCCATGAACTTATCTAGTTCTTTTCTGAACCCTGTTATGGTTTTGGCCTTCACAACATCTCCTGGAACAGAGTTCCGCAGGTTGACTGTGCGTTGTGTGATAAAGTACTGCCTTATGTTTGTTTTAAACCTGCTGCCTATTAATTTCATTAGTTGACCCCTAGTTCTTGTGTTATGTGAAGGAGTAAATAACATTTCCTTATTCGCTTTCTCCACACCAGTCATGATTTTATAAATCTTCATCATATCCTTCCTTAGTCAACTTTTTTCCAAGCTGAAAAGTCCCAGTCTTTTTAATCTCTCCTCATATGGAAGCTGCTCCATACCCCTAATCATTTTTGTTGCCCTTCTCTGAATCTTTTCCAATTTTATTTTAATTTTTTTTGAGATGGGGAGACCAGATCTGCATGCAGTATTCAAGATGGATTTATATAACAGCATTATGATATTTTCTGTCTTATTATCTATCCCTTTCCTAATGGTTCCTAACATTTCCAGGGTTCATGGTGTGCCATAAAATAGGGGAAAAGAGTACCTCACTCCTGAAATACTAAAAACCAACCCTGGTGGTATTACTTGCTTTGACACTCTTGTGGGCCAGGAGGGATCATACCAAGAAGGCGACACAACTTCAAGATGAGGGATTCTAAAAATATGAAGAAGTTCATTAAAATCAGCCTGAAGAGGAGATAGGACTCTGAGATGGCCCACACCAAATCTCAGCTCCAAACTCTTTTGGCTTTGTGAGTGCTGAAAATCCAAACAGAGTCAGATCCAAGTTGCTCTTGGTAATAGCCCAGACCAATCCCCCAGTCCTGGACCACAGGGCCTTTCAAAATACCCATCCAAGTGTTGCCATTGGATCCTCTCTCTGGTTGGAATTAGGGCTGGCCAGAAAACACACATTCCATTTGGTGAAAAATTTCTAAATTTCAACATTAGCTTTTGTTCCACATCAGAATGAACACAAGATCTTCAGGAAATTTTCACAAAAAAAGTGTGGGAGAAAGATTTCCCCCCAGCCAATAGCCGAGTAGTTAGGGTATTCATCTGGGATATGGAAGACCCATGTCTGAGTCCTTGAGCTACCTGATTTGGAGCAAGGAAATAAACCTGGGTCATCCATGTGCTACAACCACCAGGCTACTGACTATTTCAGGTTTACTCTCTCGCACCAGAAATTCCATCCTGGATCTGAGAAACTTTCCCAGCAAAAGTTATGTTGAAACAGATGTGTTTCCAGAAGCACTTTCCTGTTTTGCCAAATTGGCATTTTTCCAATGAAAAAAAAACCATTTAATTAAAAATGTCCTGATCAATTCTATTCACAATTAAATTCCATGGAACTCAGGATGGATGTTGCTTAATAAAAGCATACTGGAGGCAAAGAAGGCATGCCCTGACCCAGAACAAAAAAAAGGAAATAGCAGAGGAAACATAAGAGTGTGGTTAAACGGCTATATTCAGTATTTTAACAAACATCCAGGCCATGTGCTGCAGTGTTAATGGCATAAAAAATTAGCGTGGGAGGATAAGATGGGAGAGTGACGATTAACAAGATAGAGAGGGAATGTGAAGAGCTGATAGCTGATATAAGGATGTAAAGATATAAAGACAAATAGTAGAGAGTCCTGTGGCACCTTATAGACTAACAGACTTTTAGGAGCATGAACTTTCGTGGGTGAATATCCACTTCATCAGACACATGTAGTGGAAGTTTCCAGAGGCAGGTATAAATATGCAGGCAAGAATCAGGCTGGAAATAACGAGGTCAGTTCAGTCAGGGAGGATGAGGCCCTCTTCTAGCAGTTGAGGAGTGAAAACCAAGGGAGGAGAAACTGTTTTTGTAGCTGGCTGGCCATTCACAGTCTTTGTTTAATCCTGAGCTGATGGTGTCACATTTGCAGATGAACTGAAGCTCAGCAGTTTCTCTTTGAAGTCTAGTCCTGA
>NC_133772.1:154504671-154524014 GCF_003597395.2 Chelonoidis abingdonii | reverse complement strand
ACATTGGTGGACGTGCAGGTGGATGAACCTGTGATGGTGTGGCTGGCCTGGTCAGGTCCTGTGATGGTGTTGCTGGTGTAGATATGTGGGCAGAATTAGCATCGAAGTTTGTTGTATGGATTGGTTCCTGAGTTAGAGTTACTATGGTGCGATGTGCAGTTACTGGTGAGAATATGCTTCAGGTTGGCGGGTTGCCTGTGGGTGAGGACTGACCTACCTCCCAAGGCCTGTGAAAGCGAGGGTTTGTTGTCCAGGATGGGGTGTAGATCCCTGAAGATGTGTTGGAGGGGTTTTAGCTGGGGACTGTATGTGATGGCCAGGGGAGTTCTGTTGGTTTCTTTCTTGGGCTTATCTTGCAGTAGGAGACTTCTGGGTACACATCTGGCTCTGTTGATCTGTTTCCTTATTTCCTCATGTGGGTATTGTAGTTTTGAGAATGCTTGGTGAAGATTTTGTAGGTGTTGGTCTCTGTCTGAGGGGTTAGAGCAGATATGGTTGTACCTCAGTGCTTGGCTGTAGACAATAGATCGTGTGGTGTGTCCGGGATGGAAGCTGGAGGCATGAAGGTAGGCATAGCGGTCGGTGGGTTTTCGGTATAGGGTGGTGTTAACGTGACTGTCACTTATTTGCACTATGGTATCTAGGAATTGGACCTCCCGTGTAGATTGGTCCAGGCTGAGGTTGATGGTGGGGTGGAAGTTGTTGAAATCATCATGGAATTTTTTCCAGATTCTCCTTCCCATGGGTCCAGATGATGAAGATGTCATCAATGTAGCATAGGTAGAGAAGGGGTATGAATGGACGAGAGCTGAGTAAGCATTGTTCCAGGTCAGCCATAAAAATTTTGGCTTACTGTGGGGCCATGCGGGAACCCATAGCGGTGCCACTGGTCTGGAGGTATATATTGTCATCAAATTTTAAATAGTTGTGTGTGAGGATAAAGTTACAGAGCTCAGCAACCAGTTGTGCTGTGGCATCATCAGGGATATTGTTCCTAACAGCTTGTATTCCATCAGTGTGTGGCATGTTTGTGTAGAGAGCCTCTACATCCATGGTGGCTAGGATGGTGTTTTCTGGAAGGTCACCAATGCATTGTAGTTTTCTCAGGAAATCAGTGGTGTCATGGAGATACCTGGGAGTGCTGGTGGTTTAAGGTCTGAGGAGAGAGTCCACATATCCAGACAGTCCTTCAATGACAGACGGATACTCAGAGGCTAGGTGGGCTAATGCCAGAATTGGAATATGCGTCCCCTCTATCACCTCTCTGCAGTTAGGGAAACCCATTTGTGCAAAGCCAGCCACAGTGTCATGCACATTACCCAGAGTCACGGTTCTTCTGAGCAGGATGCAATTAATGGCCCTGCAAACTTGCATCAACATGATTCCAACAGTCAGCTTCCCCACTCCAAACTGGTTAACGACTGATCAGTAGCTGTCTGAAGTTGCCAACTTTCAAACTGCAATAGCCACCCACTTCTCCACTGTCAGGGCAGCTCTCAATCTCGTGTCCTTGAGCCGCAGGGTGGGGGTGAGCTCCTCACACAGTCCCATGAAAGTGGCTTTTCTCATGTGAAAGTTCTGCAGCCACTGCTTGTCATCCCATACTTGCATGACGATGTGTTTCCACCACTCAGTGCTTGTCTTCCGAGCCCAAAAGCGCTGTTCCACAGTGATGAGATATCCGTGAATGCCACAAGCAATCTCGTGTTGTATGCGTTACTCAAGTCAATATCATCATCGGAGTCCTTGCTGTCACTTGGGATCTTAAGGAATAACTCAACTGCCAAATGTGATGCGCTGGCGAGACTTGTCAGCATACTCCTCAGCGGTCCAGGCTGCATTCCGGCAGACCGAAAGGGAACACAGAGCGTGCAGTACAAAAAACATTGAAAGATGGCGCCAATTGCGGACGGAAGCAGAGGGGTTGCTGGGATGCAAACCAATGCATTATGGGGCATTGGGACAGGACCTAGAATGCCCTGCCCCCTTCCCACAAGCCACAGCACCAGAATGGGAAGCTCTTTGGGATAGCTGCCCACAATGCACCGCTCCCAATGCTGCTGCAAGTGCCACAAGTGTGGCCACGCCAGTGTGCTTGCAGCTGTCAGTGTGGACAGACTGCAGCACTTTCCCTACTGCGCTCTATGAAGGCTGCTTTAACTCAAAGTGCTCTACATTTGCAAGTGTAACCATGCCCTCTGATACTGCCCATTCTCTGCCCACTGTTAATGTCATAAATGTGTCACTGCTCCGGGAGGAAAGTGGGAGTAAGACTTCTCCTTTGAGCAGTACACATGTGATTTGTATTTTACTCTCTGACTGGGCCAGATCCTCAGCTATGTAAGCCTGCATAGCTCCATTGCAGTCCCACCATTGCAATGGAGCCATGCCAATTTACACCAGCTGAGAATCCGGCCCAGAGCTTTCTCCTACATCAAAAAAGACAACCTACCTACCAGAATGACTTCTCAGAGTGGCCAGCCAAATCAAATCAGAGACAGAGCGTGACAGGAAACGCAGGTCATTATAGACCAAAGAGAGGTTAATTGAACTCATCCCTCATTATGCCAATGGCATGTGGGAAGTGACACCTTTCTAACATTCCCATGACCTTGCCTACAGAAGAGCTGATTACAGCATATGTGCAGAAAACCACACAGAGATTGGTTCATCTGCCAAGACATTCCAGGACTTGAGACTCATTGCGAGAAGGGAATATGAACAGTAGACTGAGCCCTGATGAGTGATTTTTTTTCTTTTTGAAGGCATCCATAAATCATTCGTTTCTCATTAGCACTCCATACCCCACCCAAGGACAGCCAGGGAAAAGCCAACATGTGAAAACATCTATCCAAGCTCCTTCGCTATTGCAGGAAATAGTTTGTTAAATCCTGGAGGAATGCATCAGAAGCTGGCATGGCCATGCTGCTGCCTGAGATCTGTCATCACAGGCTCCAAATCCAGCATTTGGCTACTCGTTACTTTGCCCTCACCGACTTCCTGGGAATCAGTTCAGGAGGAATCCAAGTTACAGGCTTGAGATGCTTGCAAATATACATTCATTACTTCTTTTAAAAGAAATAACTCTGTACATAAATTGACTGTAGTAAGAGGAGGCCCTGAGACATAAACATTGGTATCAGAGGCCTGGTATGAGGCCTAAGGCCTGAACTAAAGTAATGGTCAAGACTTTGCTAACATAAAGCAAAGTGAAACTGTGAGCCAGAGGCAGGCCCTGCTCACAGAAGCTGGCAAGGAAAGGGCTGATGCTGCAAGAAGATACGTCCCTAAAAGGTACTGAACACTAGAAATCAGAACATTCACATACTTGCACATTCCACACAGATAACATGGGGCAAAAGGGTAAAATGATGGATAGAGTTGTTTTGATTGAACCAATCTGTACAAGGTGAGAGGTGGCACCTTACTACGTAGAGGGGTTGTACCTTACTGCGTACAGGGGTTGCACCTCAATATGTCAGAAGTGATGTGCAACTTGTTTGTACCTGTGTATAAGAATACATCCCTGGGGCAGCGTCTTTGTCCGGCCGAGGGGGCAGTGGAAAGTCCTGCCACTGAGCCGGGTCCATTGCCAAGAGGCACTTTCTCGTAGAATGCCCTGAATTAAGCTAAGAAACCTACAGGGAACTGCTAATGTGTCCAAGATCGCAATAAACCTAGCAGACGTGACTTTGCACCTTACTAGAGTCTGTGGTCATTGGGGGTTCTCGTCGGGTCTGCTGCATCAGCTATCTGCAGAGCTGGGGCAGCACACAGGGTGAGCACATGCACGCAGCCGAGTGATACCAACAAGGAGACAGCAGAGCACCACACCGGTAGCATCTGACGACACTTCCGACAACATTGACGAAGCCAAGAAAAAATAAAGAATTCTTTATTAACTGGAGTGGAAGAAAGTGCTGCTAAATATAGAACTCACCAGAGCCCGGCTGACTCCTGTGAGCGGATCCTCAGTTGGCGGCACAGCTCCACTGAAGACAGTGGATGAAATCAATGGGGCTGTGATGGTTTATACTAGTGGAGGTTCCGGCCCAGTGGTTCTGCTAGCCCATACTGGCATTCTAGATCTGCGGGCCCTGATTCTGCTCACCTTTACACCAGAATGAATTAGGAATAATTCTGCTGAAGTCAATAAGTTCAGGCCAAGACGTGACACCTCAGTTTTAAAGATGAAGCCGGGCTGCTTGCAGGTATAGTTGATGGTATATAGGTCCAATGCAGCCCAAACCAATCACTGAGAGGTTCTGAAGTCAAGAGGGACTTTTAAGTGCACAAGGAATACAGGATTGAGGCCTAGGCTAGCAATTGAGGAGATTCAAGATGGCTGCCACCATCCCAGGATTTTAGGGCAGGCTGGTTAGGGAGACGTTTCCTTCTATGGAAAGCTCCACAGTGAAGCAGCATGTCACAGAGAAGAAATCAGGCTCTTTGGGGTGAACGTCTCTTAGAGAGAAGTCTGGACAACTCAGATCATCCATAGAAGAGTCTGCAAAGAAAACCAACACCCTATCTGTTGCCTCCTGCCAGGTTTCTTTGGCAACAATGGCTCCTTCCAGATGCTTTAGCAAAACTTTATTAAGCAGTCCCAGTTGAGAAAAATCTGATATAAATCAGTTACTCGTTATTGCTGCAGCTGTTCCTAGAAGAGCAGTAACTGCAAGGACTATTGGTTCACAAAGCTAACAAACAATAATATCCGCTGGAGTCAATGTTAACCTTTTTATTATTATCATTACTCCTATTCGGTGAGATCAGGTACATTTGTGCAAGGCTGAAGATTAAAGTCCTGTTTTTTTACAACCATCATTCCCAGGACATGGACCACCAGTGATCCACTCAGACAGTGGTGGTGGTGGAACGTGGAATGATGCTGATCACGCAGGCTCCTCTTCCTTGTTTCCAGCGGCTAAGCCACATTTAAAGAAGTTAAACAGTACCTCCAATACTTTCCTAATAATATTTTTCCAAGCGAACAATTGCTGCAGTTGTCACCATCCCAGAAGGGAGAGAGGTGGGGTCTATGTGATCATGAATGGGAGTGCCTATCAAATATTTTTTATTAAGATGTTGTCTGTGTCATGGAAAGGTTAGAGAATGCCAGTCTTACACGCAGGTGGCCAGATTTTCAAAATAGCTTGACACTAGCATCTCCCTATGGTACTTGTGAAAGTCTGGCTGACCTCTGGAAAAATCCTGATCTGGTTGCAGGTGCTCGATTCTTCTGGAAATTCTGGCCTATGAACCTGACCTGCTTCTCATTGATTTCAAGGGCCTACGATCAAGCTCTACATCAGAGAGCTGCTTCCAGGACTTGCTATTAGCAACCTTCAGATGTAGATAGTGCCAAATTATCTGCTGTAGAAAGGTACCATATAACTTCCTCTCCCCAGACACCAGAGGATTCATTTGCTTTGCTCTAAGGGAATTAGGGACAGCACAGAATTTATGACCAGGTGATTCTGTTCTTCGTAGTCATTGTGATGAATCACTCTTTATTCATGGACTTTGATTAGAAGAAAAGTCAACGTTTCACAATCTGTTTCATTTCTACAAAGATTGCAATCAAGATACTGGAACAAATTATTAAACAATCAATGTGTAAACACCTGGCGGATAATAGGATTCTAAGGAATAGCCAGCATGGATTTGTCAAGAACAAATCATGCCAAACTTATGTCATTTTCTTCTTTGACAGGGTTACTGGGTGGGTGGATTGGGGTGGGAAGCAGTATATGTGGTATATCTTGATTTTAGTAAGGCTTTGGACAAAGTCCCTGTGAGTGGATATCACTTTCTCAGCCACCCTCTTCTGGGCAGGTGGGGGGCATAGCACCTGAGTGATCACAACCTGGTAGGTTTGTTAGTCTATTCCTGGTGCCCAGGAATCTGAAACCTCCCTCTGCTCTTAAGTCCGTCAGTAGGTTAATGGAGGAACCAAGACCCGCCCACTCCACCAGGTTCCAGCTCAGGGCCCTCAAGCTCAAGGGCAGTGGGTATAATAGACCAGAAGAGTCTAAGCCTCTGCTGACGCAGCCACCGCCAACTGCCACCAGACACATGGGCCATGGTGGTCCTGCCTCTTCCCCACCCTGCTGGGAGTGAGCTTCTGCCGAAAGTTTTTGCTTATTTATTATGCATGATGCAGGTTCCCGGGCAGTTGAGGAGGAGGTATCTGCTGCTCAGCTTCCCAGGTCCCTTGGACTCCCCAGGGTGATTACCCAGGAAGATATCAGTTCCTCAGCCACCCGGGAACATGCATGACACATATAAAAGCCCAGCGTTCTATGCTGGCCACTGCCTGGCTGCTCCTCTCCAGCACTCCACCCTCTTCTCCGGAGATCCCCACCACCACTCACCAGTTCCTCCTCTCCTTCCCCTGTCCCTGCTTGGCCTCCCTGCTGCATCCCTCCTCTCCTCACCCCCTCCCCGCTCAGCCCCCTCTACCGCCGCTCATTGCATCCCTCCTCTCCTCGCCCCCTCCTTGCTCAGTCCCTCTTGCCACTGCTCACATTCCTCCTCTCCTCACTCCCTCCCCGCTCAGCTCCCCCACCACATGCCTCCTCTCCTCCTCCCATCCCTGGTCGGCACCCCCACCTCCACTCACATCCTTCATCTCCTCACACCCCCCTTGCTCAGTCCCCCCTTGCCTCCACTCACCACATTCCTCCTCTCCTCACCCCCACCCTGCTCAGTCCCCCCTCGCCACAACCCTCCTCTTCTCACCCCCTCCTCACTCAGCCCCCTCCCCCATCTCTGCTCATCACATCCCTCCTCTCCTCCTCCCATCTCCCTCACCTCCGCTCACCACATCCCTCCTCTCCTCCCCCAGTTCCCTCTCAGCCCCCACCTCCGCTCACATCCCTCCTCGCACCCTCCCCACTCAGCCCCCCCACCTCCGCTCAACACATCCCTCGTCTCCTCACCTCCTCTCCACTCAGCCCCCACACCGACATTCACCACATCCCTCCTCTCCTCCACCCACCCCTGCTCGGCCCCCCCCACCGCCGCTCATATCCCTCCTCTTGTCACCCCCTTCTCGCTAATTCCACCCCACCACATCCCTCCTCTCCTTGCCCCCTCCTCACTCAGACCCCCCCCCCACCGCTCACCACATCCCTCCTCTCCTCTGCCCATCCCTGCTTGGCCCCCCCACCTCTGTTCATCACATCCCTCCTCACCTCTCCCCCTCCCTGCTCAGTCCCCCCCGCCACATCCTTTCTCTCCTCACCCCCTCCCCACTCAGCCCCCCACTGTGTGGTTAGAAGTTGCAACATTAAAGATATGGCACATATGGTAATGGCTTGACCTATCACCTGTAAGATCCTCCCGCCTCCGAACACTGGAAGGATGCCTATCTCTGGGGAAATGAGGAGTTTAGCTTTATTAGGAACTGGAGAAACTTTTGGGAGATGGGGAGCTTATACAGAAGGATGGGCTCCACCTAAACCAAAATGGAACCAGATTGCTGGTGCTTAAAATTAAAAAGGTTGTAGAACAGTTTTTAAACTAAGGGCTGGGGAAAAGCCGACAGGTGCGGAGGAGCATGTGGTTCGGACATCCCTTAGGGGAAGATCTGTACATGGAGATTCCCTATGTCCTAATAAGGAGGAGAGGATGGAAAATGATAAAATACAGGGAAGATCTGATGAGAAACAGTCAAATGAAAAAAAGTCCCATTCAATTATGTCATGCAATAGGGGACAGCCAAAAAATAACAAGTTTTTAAAATGCTTATATACCAATGCTAGGGGAAAAAAAACCATAAGATGGGTGAACTAGAGTGCCTAGTATTAGATGAGGATATTGATATAATAGGCATCACAGAAACAGGGTGGAATGAGAATAATCAATGGGACACAGTAATAACAGGGTACAAAATATATTGGAAGGACAGAACAGGTTGTGCTAGTGTGGGAGTGACACTATATGTGAAAGAAAGAGTAGAATCAAATGAAGTGAAAATCTTAAATGAACTAATTAGCACTACAGAGGAAAAAATAAGAATATAGCAGTAGGACTATATTACAGACCACCTGTCCAGGGTGGTGTTAATGACTCTGAAATGCTCAGGGAGATTAGAGAGGCTATTAAAATAAAAAAAACTCAGTACTAATAATGGGGGATTTCAGCTATCCCCATCTTGACTGGGTACATGTCATCTCAGGAAGGGATGCTGAGATAAAGTTTCTTGACACTTTAAATGACTGCTTCTTGGAGCAGCTAGTCCTGGAACCCACCAGAGGAGAGGCAATTCTTGATTTAGTCTTAAGTGGAGCACAGGATCAGGTCCAAGAGGTGAATATAGCTGGACTGCTTGGTAATAGCGATGATAATATAATTAAATTTAACATCCCTGTGGCAGGGAAAACACCACAGCGGCCCAACACTAGCATTTAATTTCAAAAGGGAACCACGCAAAAAATGAGGAGGTTAGTGAAACAGAAATTAAAAGATACAGTACCAAAAGTAAAATCCCTGCAAGCTGCGTGGAACCTTTTTAAAGACACCATAATAGAGCCACCATAATTATTGCACAATAGACGACCTCTTCACTCTAGAGCGTTCAAGGGAATATAAGTTCCCTTTGTGCATTGCCTTCGTGGACTACGAAAAGTCATTTGACAGCGTAGAGACTAATGCCGTTCTTGAAGCTCTTTCAGAACAGGGCATCAGCGCGAAATATATCACATTACTAAAGGAAGCGAACTCTGGCTGCAGCATGGACATATCGCTGTTTGATACTCCCTTCCAAATCCCCATCGAGAAAGGTGTGAAACAAGGAGATACAGTTTCACCAAAATTATTCACTGCTTGTCTTTGAATTGGTTTTTCGACACGCAAACTTGAAAGGTGTGATTAATATCAACGGCAGCAGCTAAACCATCTCAGGTTCGCAGATGATATAGTGCTGATAGCCGAAAATACAGCCCAGCTTCAGAGAATGCGTAAAGAACTGAATGTGAAAAGTAGTCAAGTCGGATTAAAAACGAATCGGTCAAAAACAAAATACATGAGATAAGATGCTCTGCCAAGAGCCCAAATAACTCTTGGAGGAGAGCAGATCCAAGAGGTTGATAAATATGTTTATTTGGGCCAGGAAGTCAACATACGCCACAATCAGAAAGGCAAACTGCCGTGCAGAAAATAAGCTGGATGGTGCGCATTCAATGACAGCAAGGACATCCTCCAATGAAAGATCATCAAAACAACTCGTGCAAATCTTTTCAACTTGACTGCGCTTCCAGGGATTTTATATGGCAGGTAAACGTGGTCATTGACAAAGACTGAAGAACAGCAACTGTCTGTCACACAGAGGGTGATGGAAGGGACATTTTTGGGTATTTTGCTCCGCGATCACATCCTCAAAAATATATTTAGGCAGCAGGCTGGAATGCGAGACCTTGTTGTTGAAAGCAGGCTCAGCAAAATGCGGTGGGCAGCACATGTGGCCTGACTCAGCGACAACAAATGGACCGCAGCTATATCCGAGTGGTATCCACGAGAACAGTAACAGCCACGCGGTCGGCCTCCAAAGAGGTGGGATGATTTCCTAACGAGGAGATACGGACAAGCATGGCAAAGGATGGCCAGAGCAAGAGAAGACTGGAAGACATGTTATTATCAGCTCAGTCTCAACTGATGAAGGACCGACAGGGTAAGCAGTCTACACATAATAGAGGTTCAGCTTAAATGTATACCCCTATTTAAAAAACATAGTAAGAGAACCAGAAACGAGCCACTCTGGTTAAACAACAAAGTAAAAAAAGCAGTGAGAGGCAAAAAAGCATCCTTTAAAAAGTGGAAGATAATCCTAACGGGGAAAATAGAAAATAAACTCTGGCAAATGAAGTGTAAAATATATTTAGAAAGACCAAAAAAGAATTTGAAGAACAGCTAGCCAAAGACTCCAAAAGAAATGGCAAAAAAAAATTTCAATACATCAGAAGCAGAAAGCCTGCTATACAACTAGTGGGGCCACTGGACGATGGAGATGCTAAAGGAGCATTCAAAGATGATAAGGCCATTGCGGAGAAATTAAATGAATTCTTTGCATCGGTATTCACTGTTGAGGATGTGAGAGAGATTCCCAAACCAGAGCCATTCTTTTTAGGTGACAGATCTGAGGAACTGTCCCAAATTGAGGTGTCATTAGAGGAGGTTTTGGAACAAATTGATAAACTAAACAGTAATAAGTCTCCAGGACCTGATGGTATTCACCCAAGAGTTCTGAAGGAACTCAGCTGTAAAATTGCAGGACTACTAACTGTCATCTGTAACCTATCATTTAAATCAGTTTCTGTACCCAATGTCTGGAGGATAGCTAATGTGATGTCAGTTTTTAACAAGGGTTCCAGAGGTGACCCTGGCAACTACAGGCCAGTAAGCCTCACTTCAGTACTGTGCAAATTGGTTGAAACTATTGTAAATAACAAAATTGTCAGACACAGAGATGAACATAATTTGTTAGGAAAGAGTCAACATGGTTTTTGTAAAGAGAAATCATGTCTCACCAATATACTAGAATTCTTTGAGGGGGTCAACAACCATGTGGATAAGGGGGAATCCAGTGGATATAGTGTATTTAGATTTGCAGAAAACCTTTGACAAGGTCCCTCACCAAAGGCTCTTATGCAAAATAAGCAGTCATGGGATAAAAGGGAAGGTTCTCTCATGGATTGGTAACTGGTTAAAAGATAGGAAACAAAAGGTAGGAATAAATGGTCAGTTTTCAGAATGGAGAGAGGTAAATAGTGGTGTCCCCCAGGGATCTGTACTGGGCCCAGTCCTATTCAACATATTCATAAATGATCTGGAAAAAGGGGTAAAAGGTGAGGTGGCAAAATTTGCAGATGATACAAAACTACTCAAGATAGTTAAGTCCCAGGCAGACTGCAAAGAGCTACAAAAGGACCTGTCAACTGGGTGACTGGGCAACAAAATGGCAGATGAAATTCAGCGTTGATAAATGCAAAGTAATGCACATTGGAAAACATAATCCTAACTATACATATCCAATGATAGGATCTAAATTAGCTGTTACCACTCAGGAAAGAGATGTTGGAGTCATTGTGGATAGTTCTCTGAAATCATCCATTCAATGTGCAGCCGCAGTCAAAAAAGTGAACAGAATGCTGAGAATCATTAAGAAAGGGCTAGATGAAAAGACAGAAAATATCATATTGCCTCTACATAAATCCATGGTACACCCACACCTTGAATACTGCATGCAGATGTGGTCGCCCCATCTCAAAAAAGATATATTGGAATTGGAAAAGGTTCAAAAAAGGGCAACAAAAATTAGGGTATAGAACGGCTTCCGTATGAGGAGAGATTGATAAGATTGGAACTTTTCAGCTTGGAAAAGAGGCAACTACAGGGCGATATGATAGAGGTCTATAAAATCATGAGTGGTATAGA
Source organism: Chelonoidis abingdonii (assembly GCF_003597395.2). Taxonomy (NCBI): domain Eukaryota; kingdom Metazoa; phylum Chordata; order Testudines; family Testudinidae; genus Chelonoidis; species Chelonoidis abingdonii. Next base: position 154,512,575 of record NC_133772.1, on the reverse strand, counting down.
GAAAGTAAATAAGGAAGTGTTATTTACTCCTCATAATATAAGAACAAGAGGCCACCAAATTAAATTAATAGACAGCAAGTTTAAAACAAACACAAGAAGGTATTTTTTCATGCAATGCACTGTCAACCTCTGGAACTCCTTGCCAGAGGGTGTTGTGAAGGCCAATACTATAACGGGGTTCCAAAGGGAGCTAGATAGATTCATGGAAGATAAGTCCATAAATGGCTATTAGCCAGGATGGGCAGGAATGGTGTCCCTAGCCTCTGTTTGCCAGAAGCTGGGATTGGGTGACAGGGCATGGATCACTTGATGATAACCTGATTATTCATTCCCTTTGGGGCACCTGCCATTGGCCACTGTCAGAGGACGGGATACTGGGCTTGATGGACCTTTGGTCTGACCCAATATGGACGTTCTTATGTTATTTTTTTTTACACCACATAACCTAAAACACCTTACACCCCACCACATCCCTCCTCTCCTCACCCCACCCCCTCCCCACTTAGCCACCCTCGCCGCTGCATGGGCAGGGAGATACTGGGAGAAGAGGAGGGATGCACATGGCGATCGGTGGCAGGGGGCGCTGAGCGAGGAGGACAGGGGATGGAGAGAAGGTGAGTGGAGGCAGACGATCCAAGTGGGGAGGGGGAAGGAGAGAAGGCATGCACGTGGAAAGTGGCAGTGGGGGCGGGGCCAAACAGAGGTGGGGGGAAGGAGAGGAAGAAAGCACATGGCGATCAGTGGCAGGGGGGCTGCGCTGGGAGGAGGGGGAAGGAGAGGAGGAACGCATGTGGCGAGTGGCGGCGGGGGCAGAATGAAGCAGGGATGGGGGAAGGAGAGGAGGGATGCACACCATGAGTGGGACCTGGGGCAGGGATGCTGGTGGAAGAGGCAGGACAGGAGCTAGCCTGCCCGAGGGGAAGCTTCACCAGTCGTCCAGGCTCACCCTAGATAAGCTGGATCAGGGTTCATCGACTCTGGCTGTGCTCTGAGCTCCTTCCTGCCTTTCCCTGGGTCTCTGCAGGCTCTTCAGCCTGGCGGTCTGGTCATCTCTTTCCAGGGTGTTGTCCCTGGGCAGCTCTCTCAACAGCTTCCTGGCAGGAGGTCCCTTCTCCAGCCTGCTCACTCCTCTGGTGTCTGCCCTGGCCAGCTGGTTCTCAGCCCTTTTATCCTCCCAGCTGCAGTGAGGCTGCCAATCAGCAGTGGCTGTGTTAACCCTTTGGTTGCTGGATCAGCGTGGGGTACATACCGCCCACATGACAGTCCCATGTGACATTCTCCTAAGCAAACTTGAGAAACGCGGTCTACGTGAAATTACTTACTATATAGGGTGACCAAATGTCCTGATTTTATAGGGACAGTCCCGATTTTGGGGTCTTTTTCTTATATAGGTTCTTCAGTGGTTTGAGCATTGGCCTGCTAAACCCAGGGCTGTGAATTCAATCCTTGAAGGGGCCAGTTAGGGATCTGGGGCAAAAATGTGTCTGGGGATTGGCCCTGTTTTGAGCAGGGAATTGGACTAGATGAGCTCCTGAGGTCCCTTCCCACCCTGATATTCTATGACTCTATTATCCCACCCACTCCTTGTCCTGATTTTTCACATTTGCAGTCTGGTCAGCCTACTGCTATAAGGTGAGTGCACTAGTGGTTGAAAGACCATCCTTGCAAAACAATGATCAGACTGGAAGGTGTATCTAGTGGGTCCAGTGAAGGTAGCGTGACCAGATAGCAACTGTGAAAAAATGGGACGGGGGGTGGGGGTGGGGGGTAATAGGCGCCTATATAAGAAGAAGTCCCAAAAAACGGGACAGTCCCTTTAAAAATGGGACATCTGGTCACCCTAAATAAAGGTCCACTACTGTCTGGGTCCACTCCTATTCCATATTTTCACTAATAATTTGGATAAGGGATTGGGGAGTGTACTTACAACGTTTTTGAATGACATCAAGCTGCGAGGGTTTGCAAGTCCTTTGGAGGGCAGGATTAATAGTTAAGGGGCAACATTTTCAAAAGGTGCCTAAATGATTTCATAGCCTGTGTTCTATGGTCTTCCTTGTTATCCTCTTACTTTCCACTTGCATAATGGCAGCTCTCACATCCTTCTTTCAGCTGGCCGTGGCATGCAGCATTTCTGCAATTCCTTCCTCAGCACCTATTTTTGACTAGAGCAGCCGTTCTCAAACTGTGGGTCGCAACCCAATTTTAATGTGGTCACTGGGGCTGGCTGAGACTTCCTGGGGCCCAAAGCCAAAGCCCGAGCCCCACAGCCTGGGCAGAAACCAAAGCCCGAGCATCACTGCCTGGGGTCGAAGCTGACACCTGACGGGCTCAGCCCTGGGCAGCGGGGCTCAGGTTACAGGCTCTCGGCCTGGGACTGAAGCCCTTGCACTTCGGCTTTGGGCCCCCAGCTCAGGGCAGAGGTGCTGAGGCTTTGGCCCCCCCACCTGGGGCAGTGGGGCTTGGGCGGGCTCAGGCTTCGGTCCCCCCCTCTTGGGGTCATGCAGTAATTTTTGTTGTCAGAAGGGGGTCACGGTGCAATGAAATTTGAAAGCCTAGGCATTGACTTCAGAAATAAAACTGTGGATACTCAGTACCCACCAGTATCCCTGTGGATCAGCTCCCCTACCCCCAGTGCTTCCTGCCCACCTCAATCAGCTGTTCAGAGATGTGCAGGAGGTGTTGGGGTGGAGGGGAAGGAGTAGGGGCAGGAAGAGGTGGGGGAAGGCAGTGGAATGGGGTGGGGCAGGGATGGTGGTTGAGCACCCCCTGGGAACTCTGGAAGTCAGCACCTCTGGGCTAGAGCCTTACAAGTGGCATAGACTCCAAGGCCTGAAGAGACCACTCTGATCATCCAGTCTGACCTCCTGTATCACAGAGACCAGAGACCTGCCCCGAAATAATTCCTAGAAAAACATCCAATCATCATTTTAAAATGGTCAGAGATGGAGAATCCACCACAACCCTCGGTAAATCGTTTGAATGGTTAATTACGCTCACTATTAAATATTTACGCCTAATTTCCAGTCTGAATTGGTCTAGCTTCAACTTCCAGCCACTGGGGAGTGGTATTCCTTCCTCTGCTAGACTGAAGAGCTCATTAAATAGCTGTTCCCCATGTAGGTCCTAACTCTCTTTTCTGTTCTCTGCAGCAGGACCTCACACCAGCTGCTTCTGCCGCTCCATGAAAATCTTTTCTGCTGCTTCTTCCCTTTCTCCACCTTCACTCTCCACTTCACTCCAGAAGCGACCCAGCGTCCTTCTGAGCTCTCACATACATAGGCATTATATCTGAAACCCCTTGGATGCAGCAACAGCTCTGTGAAGCTCTCTGCTACGACCATGATGCCCAGAATGTCCCTGCTGGTACATGACAGGGCGGACCTGCCTGGATATGAGGATACTCTTTGCTGAAGAGTTTGGACCCAGACAGACCCAGCAATCCTTCTGCACTACATCACCTTGGAGACTGTCCCTGGTCCTGTCCAGGGCTATGCACCCAGGGAACAGGCTTCAGCAAATGTCTGACTGATGACACTGTAACCCTGTGTGGAGCTCTGTCCCCCGCCAAGGCTTACAGAGCCTTTCAGCTCAGATACTAGAAGTTCCTGCTTTCACGTCCCAGGTTCAGGTCCTGCTGTCCCAAGCAGTGTCCCAATGGTCCTATTCAGAAAAATGAGCCCAGCTCTCTCCTCTTAGGAAGTGCATCTCAAAATGACTCCCCCACCCCGATGTGTCAGTTCGGAAGTACCCCACTTCTGAAGGGCTTTCAGTCAGCACTGTCGGTCCCAGAGGCAAGGTTACACGGGGTCTAACTCCTTGAAGAAAACCACAGCATGTTTGCGTGCAAGACACAGTCACAAATCAGCTTGGATACAAATAGAAAAGCCCATATGCACAGATTTTGGCTCTGCAACAGAGAGAGGTGGTTGAAATATGGAGCTGCCTTGCATAATCTGCTGGCCTTAATATCAGCTCATCTCACTGCCGTCACACACGCCTGACATCTCGCTGCTTTCCACATTCGTCACGCCGCTTTGTTCTCTCTTTCAGCCTCCTTACAACACTGCGCAGACCACTGCTGCCTCTGCTGGGCATTGTAATAACAGCCTCTGAGGTCTGCTAAGGCCGCATATTGCTCGAGGATCCCTCCCCCAGAGGGACACAGGTTTATAAACAAAAGGCCAGATTCGCCCACCTGGGTTCCATCCGTGGAAACCTGGGGGCTCCCAGTAGCGACAATCCAGCTGGAGCAAAGGGCGCAGCCATACCAGCCACCTGCAACTCCCACCCTGCTGAAAAGCTCATTGTGGGAGCCCAAGGTGAGGGCGGGGCTGGCCAGTGAGGGGGCCCAGGGAGAGCCCCCAGGAAATGAGCTGATTAACCCATCTCCAAAGGTGCCTGAGACAGCCTGGCTCCTGGAGTGTGGAATCCTGGCTGGAGCTAAAGCTGCCCTCGTCTCACAGAGCTGTGGTCACTCCGTGGCCCTGGGGATGAATCACTGATTGGGTGCAGAGAGTTGGGGCTGTTCCCCACAAGGGTGTGGGGCTTTCAACACCCATTGCTTACAGGGGGGGTATTCAAGCCCTATGTGTTTGCACTCATGCTGCTGGGATGGCTGGGTAGGTGGCTTCTTTCCCTGGTAAGTGAGATGTGTGGGCCCCCAGACAGGATTAGCTCATGATCTTCGCCTACCTGTGTTTATTCCTGTTAGCATGAGCCTGAGCAGGGATGAGTATTTAATAGCCAAAGCAGCAGCATGCAAGCCTGCTCGCTCCCAAACAGCAGCGGAGGGGTCACTCCCAAGGTTCAAGTAAACAAGTTCTCTGTCCTCATTCCAGCCTTCTCAGTTTCCAAGTCTCTTGCTATTCAGGCTGGATTGGCTTGACCAAGACCTCTCCCAGCTGCAGGTCTCTGCTAGCATGAAACTCGCCCTGATCCATTCAGGGCTTCATACTCAGACTTCTGTTCTTGTGTTATCCCTGCTCTGACCATACGATGGTGAGGATTAGATAGGCAGATGCCCTCATGTCAGTCTAGTATTGCTGGGTCTTGATGCACAGAGATGTCCTCTCTTAAAAAGCTCGGATCCATGCTGCTTACTGTCCCCCTCACAAGTTAGAAACAAAGGATCCTTGTACTCTTTCCAGTTAAGCTCTGTTTGATATCAGTGCAGACTACTTGTTCTACCAGAGGAGGAGGAATCTGGAAAGGCCTCAGTCTTTATAGATTTCTTCCCAGCATGTATGAGATGTGTCTTTGTAATGTGGTAAGTGTAGCAGTAATACAAGCTAAGAAGGATGGTCCAGTGGTTAGCAGGCTATACTGGGCTGTAAGAGACCTCAGTTCAGTTCCCAGCTCTGCTCCATGCTGCCTGTATGATTTTGAGCAAATCACTTAGTCTCTTTCTGCCTGGTACAATGGGGATAATAGCACTGCCCTACCTCATGGGGTGCTGTGGGGACAAATTTTAAAGACTGTGAGGTGCTCCATCCCTATGGCGATGGAGGCCAGAGAGGTGCTTACTCCAGACAGGCATGATGTAACTTCTGCCATACCACCAAACAGACTGCCTTTTTAGGCATGACTAGGATGAAGCAAGACGTTTGGAATCTGCCACAAAATGATCTGAACCCGGAGGGTTTTGAGTTACTAAATTACATTGCATCAGAGCACCCTTCTTCCCACAGCGCTTTATAAACTATTAATAAATATCTGACCACACTAACCGTAGCGATTTTTTTTTTTTACACAGATCCCATCTGCTGTTTTTGGATCACATAACCAGAAAAGGTCACACACTGTTGCTGCATCAGGGAAATAGTTGACTTTCAGTGTCGTTCTACTAGTGGAGGGAGGAAACCCTTGTTGTCAGTAGTAGGTAGCTGAGGCAGGCTACAATTCCCTTTCCCACCGGCAGAGGAAGCAGCCAGCACTGCAGTCAAAAGCCAGACACCTCCAACATCTCTTGCCAGAGTGAGAGCCAGACCAAGGGAGCTCAGACACCTTCCTTGGCAAAAAGGCCACTAGATTTCCCCCCAGCCCTCTCCTTTACTCAGCCCCAGCTTTGAAGGGGTGTCATGTGGGGAGGGGGGCAGGAGGGGAGTCCCCAGTGACTGGACCTTTCTTGCTTTTGTGCCAGCAGAGCTGGGATAAAGGGGCTGCTAGTATTCCAGTGAACTGGACCCGTACAATGATGAAGAATAGCTGTAGCAGTACAAAAATTGTTAAGGCAACTCAAGACAGTTGTATTCCCTAGGAGTACTAGGCAGAGATTTTCAGACACCTCCACGGAATCGGGCACAGCCATCAGTCACAAGGGGTCCCTTGGGGGTTTCTGAAAACCGCCCCCCTATCTCATGTTTTGAAGTGGACTAGATGTCAGGCTGACAGTGTCACTTTAAGCACTCGCCTGTCATCCCACGCCCGCTTTCCCAAATTTACCGACAGCCATCGTCTCGTTAAAGTGAACTTTCAAAACAAAACAGACAAACACACTAGTCCTCAAGGAAGGAGCTGTCCATGGCTGCTTGCAGGCACACGCCTGTTGCTTTTTGCTGTGCCCTTGTTTAAATAGTGGCGGGGGGGGGGGGGAGTGTTAAAGAAAAAGTGTTTGGGGAAAGGAGAAAAGAATCTACCCTCGTCAAACCCAAAAATCTCAGAAGGAATTTTGCTCATCCTTAGCAGAAAAATCCACTCTTCAGAAGACATCAAGCGTAGAAAATTTCAGCCTGAAAGGTAAATGATTCCTAGATCCTGGGGCCAGGAGGGACCACTGCAATCATTCTAGTCCAGTGGTTCTCAAACTTCTGTACTGGTGACCCTTTCAGACAGCAAGCCTCAGAGTGCGACTCCCCCCCTTATAAATTAAAACCACTTTTTTTATATTTAACACTATTATAAATGCTGGAGGCAAAACGCGGTTTGGGGGCAAAGGCTAACAGCTCCCGACTCCCCCCCACCATAATAACCTTGCAACCCCTTGAGAGCTCACGGCCCCCAGTTTGAGAACCCCTGTTCTAGTCTGACCTCCTGTATCACACAGGTCAGAGAACAGCCCCAAATAATTCTTAGAGCAGAGCTTTTAGGAAAACATCCAATCCCAATTTAAAAATTGTCAGCGATCAAGAATCCATCATGACCCTTGGTAAATTGTCCCAATGGTTAATTACGCTCACTGTTAAAAATGTGCACCTCTCTTCCAGTCTGAATTTGTCTAGCTTGACCTTCCAGCCATTGGATCGTGTTAGATCTTTCTCTGCTAGTGTGAAGAGTCCATTATTAAATATTTCTTCCCCATGTAGACATAGGCGGCAGGTTATATGGGCTCGAGGTGCCCGAGCACCAGGAATATTCAGGGCTGGGGGCTGTGCTCCAGCAATATTTGGACCTGGGTCTCTCCCCCAGCCCTGCCTGGATAGGGCCCCACCCCGCCGCGTCCCTGCCTGAAAGAAAGTGGCGGGTGCCTCTCCCGTGCCTGCTTGTGCTGCCGGTGTAGCATATTTCTACACGGAGCGGCTCCCGGCAGAACTGCTGTCTGCTGCCCCAGGGTCCTAGCGCCCCCCATCCCCTAATGGCAGGGCAAGCAGCCCTTACTCTGCCCTTCCGCCCTAGCTGTGGGCCTCTCCAATGCCCCAAACCCCTCATCCCCAGCCCCAGCCAGAGCCCTCATCCCCTCGCACCCTAATACTCTGCCCCAGCCCTGAGCCCCCTCCTGCATCATGAACTCCTCATCCTCAGCCCCAACCCTCATCCCCCCGCACCCTAATCTTCTGCCCCAGCCCTGAGCCCACTCCTGCATCATGAATCCCCCATCCTTAGCCCCATAGCCCTCACCCCTGCACTTCCTCCTATCCCACCCCCTCCCAGAGTGTGCACCCCCTCCTCCTTCCCACACACTCCTTCCC
>NC_133772.1:154431467-154483558 GCF_003597395.2 Chelonoidis abingdonii | reverse complement strand
CCACAGCTGTTCTAGTTAATCTAAAGCAAACCTTCCTCCCTTGGCAGGGAATAAGGCCCCCTGCTAACACTCTTATGCTGCCCTCTGGCCATGCTGTATCACAATACTTACAGACTGTGAACAAGACACCCCTTAACCTCTTTGTTAAACAAAACAGATTGGGCTCTTTCAATCCATCACCAAGGCACATTTTCTATCCTTTAATAATTCTTGTGGCTCTTCTCTGGATCCCCTCCAATTTATCAACATCCTTCCGAAAGGTTTGCTGCTTTGCAATTTCAGAACAAGCTCTTCAGATTTCCTACTACAGGAACTGGCTAAACAGCCCTAAGGGGTTTTTAATTGATGCTATAAGAAAGATAACCAGAGTAGCTTGCTAAGTGTTGCAGATACATTATAACAAGCTATTTCTTTCACTTTAGCACTTATGAAAGGTTTGCCCTGGAGTGAAATCTGGGGCTGCAGACCAGCAGAGGGTGAACTATCTGCTTCAGAGAGTGTGGTGACAGGGGAAGAGAAAGAACAGTGAAAGCAAAGGCCTTGCCAAAGAGCAATTACTGAAAACAAACAAGCGCAGTAAAAGATTTTTCAGCTGTCAATTTCCATTAAAGCTCACCCCTGTGTTATAGCCCTATTGGCTTTAAACCTCAGCCGGTTGTGGCCGCTATTGAGAAGCTAGACAGCATTATACACAGATCTCTGGTTTTCTTTAAGGGGAAGTTATGCTGGAGGAAATTGCTATGTAGGATCCATTCAATGCTCCATTTAGCACAGTTTCCTGCCTCTAATAGTGGCCAGTGCCAGCTGCTTCTGAGTAATGAACCTGCTGTAACATTGCTGGTTCCGGCGGGACCCAACTGCGAGTGCCAATTCAGGACAAATTGCTTAAACAGGGCAGTTACAGACCAAGTCTGGGGTTTTTTTACCTCTAAGGCAAACCAAACCAGCCAGACCAAGAGGACTTTGGTTTCACCCCACTGGCTAACCACAAGTCACACAAGTAATTCTCTTAGACACTCCAGTTTCCCAGTATCACCACCAGTGCCACTCGTATGGGGACAAATAGTTATGAAAACCAATACTCCAGTAAAAGAAAAAAAGGTTCTTCTGATCCCAAAGGACCAAGTCCCAGACCCAGGTCAATATACAAATCAGATCTTACCCACAAATCACGCTGTTACCAGTTCTTTAGAGTCTAAAATATAAAGGTTTATTCATAAAAGGAAAAAGACATAGATGAGAGCTAGAATTGGTTAAATGGAATCAATTACATACAGTAATGGCAAAGTTCTTGGTTCAGGCTTGTAGCAGTGATAGAATAAACTACAGGATCAAATCAGGTCTCTGGAGTATATCCCCCTGTCATAAACAGATAGCTAAGGGTTAATGTTTCTTTCGCCTGTAAAGGGTAAACAAAGAGAACCAAACACCTGACCAGAGGACCAATCAGGAAACAGGATTTTTTAAAAGTTCAGGATGGGAATGTTTGGGTGTGTGTCCCCTTTGTCTGCTCTCTCTGTTCTCCGGTCTGCCTCTCAGCTATGAGAGGGTTCTTCCTGTCTTCAAGCTTCTAATCTTCAGTTTCCAAGTTGTGAGTACAAAGGTAGAAAAGACAGGAAGCTTTTATTATGGGCCATCAAGCAGGCTAAGCAGAGCTAACACCAACTTGTCTGGGGTGTCACCTAGAACTACAGCACAAATTTGAAATACAGACAGTATACAGCCAATATTCATAACTTCAACTACAAAAATGATACAGACATACAGACAGCATAATCATAACCAGTAACCCGTAACCTGGTCTTAGACACCTTATATGACCCCTTTACATAAGATTTGGTGCCACTACAGGACCTTGGTTGCAAACCCATGTTCTATATGGTCCCAGTTTATATCAATAACGTCACACCCCCAAACGCAAAATTGATGCAGGAAGGGATGACACAGACATCACTGACTGCATCCCAAGAGCCCCCCATCCTGGGTCTGTCTCACTACAGCCAGTGTTGGGCTAGAGCCATACCAGTGTATAACAGAAATGGTTTATACAAAGTCATGTTCAATAACATGATTGAATCTCTTTACAAACTCAAGGTAAAAACTTAGTTTGAACAACAGTGGATTGGATCTGCTTTTGCAGCAGAATTCCTGTATGTCTGGGATCTCTGCCAAGAAGCTAACAGAAACTAGCTATCTTATCTTCTCCAGCTCTGCCAGCCCAGGTAATTTTGGACCCAATACTTTTAACATTAAATGCAACCATAGATAGGCTAATGTTGTTTACAGTGTAGGAATCAATCATTTTAGCCGTTTGATATGGTAGTGTGCCTCAGTTTTCCCCTTTCCTACTGTGCACATCAGGTCTAAAACATGTTTAGCTTTTCCCCAGAAAAGTTTCAATACTGTTTACAGGCATAGACTGTGAAACAGACTGCTCACTAGCAAGGCCTTTTAACATAAAGTGTGTTCTCATGTACTCCTTCAACACCAAAGTTTTTCCAACAAGACTGGCACATTGTACAAGCCATTACAAGGGCTGGCTCAACTTTTCTTAACAGCTTCTACACCATCTAGAACAAATTAGTTACAAAAATCATTAAAGTGTCCAGCACAATCTGTTTGTCAATGCCAGTGGCCACACCTTTGGACAATACCAAATTTCTGGCTGTTAGGGTTAACCTGAAACTTCCTTGATTAAATTCACTTTCACACCCCTCAGTTTGTAGTCTCCTTGCCTGCACCACGATCCCAACTGATTTCTCTTGCTTAGCAAATTCACCCCTCTGATGGGGTGGGCTCTCTGCCTTACAGCTATTAGCAAGTCTTCTTCTCCCTGCCAGTCAGGCAATTTGCATCAACACAGACACTAGCTTTTCTCACTTACATCCAGAAGCTGCTACCTTCCAAGGCTGGACACCCAGATTTTTACAGAGATACCCTTTCAGGCAAACAGACTTCTAGATAGGAGGGTAGAGAGTTTGCTTGCTTTCCCTGCATCCAACACGTTCAGGGTATCTGCTCCTTCTTGCTAAAAACTTTAGTAGGTAACACTCTGAAACACCAGTAAACGCCACGCTCTCCTTAGATGCCTGAAGCAAGGGCACACACTCACTCAGAAATTAGCAGTGGACACATGTCTTGTTCCAACAACATTGTTTTCCCAACAAGCTGGCAAAACTACAAGCACCAGAATTGTCTTGGTTTCTGGGATTTTGCTAAAACAACTAACTTATGCAACCTTTACTTCCATCTGAGACCCCTCAAAAGCTTAGGACCACCCTTCCTGGCTTTAGTTTTTCAAAAGGAAAGTCAGTGGACAACTCCATATTCACAACATTAGAAAATTTTTGGCTGTTAGGCACTGAAAAACTTCTTGACATTAAATCACTTTTAACACACCTTCTTCTTGCAGACAAACTGCTTGCACAGGTTACCCTGTCCATACAGGATTCCTGTTTTACAGACAAACTTTTTGGAGACAGGTATTTCATCCCTCTAGGGCAAGTCTGCCTTACCATCTAGGGCTTGCAAAGAACACAGGCACATTTCCTTCACTGTTACATTTCACCTCCACACAGGAAACACAATTTAAGGGAGGGAAACTTATAGACTTAGATAAAAGGTTCCACTATCCTTGTCTTCCCAAACTGCCTGACTAGCTCACAAAGGTTGGAGAATCTTTCCAAAAGCTCTCTGTTAGAAACATATGCCTTACCTTTCTGCTCTCAGCTTGTGCCCTGGCTAGGCATCATTGCACCCTGCAAGACAGATAAGCTGCTGCTACTTTTTCAAGCCACACATTAGCAACTTCAAACAACACAGTTAGCACAAGAATTTCTGGTTCTGGGATTTTTGCTAAGACACTACTGGATGCAACCAATTACATCACCATTCTTCCACACAAACTTAGGAATTCCATTCCTCCTGGCTTTAGTTGTGCTTCAACCTGACCATGAACTTGAATCTGCTCCTGAGAAACATTTTCCTCCCTGTGGCAAATAGCCAGTACTGTTCTCTTGGGTCTCGCTCTTTCTCTTCTATGGGGTAGGTTCAGGCAAATTGCTTGCCTCTGAACCAGTTCTTAATCCTCCCCTAGTGTCCTTGGAGGAGGGGAGTGGAGAGGGAGGGACCTGGGCCCACCCTCTACTCCAGGTCCCAACCCAGGGGCCCTGGGGTTGTGGTGAACCACTTGACTAGCAGTTTCTTCCTGGGTTACTTCCCTCTCATACCCATCAGCTTGTGAAGGGCTTCTTGCCTCTCTTCTATACAAGCCTGGTGCCCCTTACTAGGGTTTCTGTTGGCTTCCCAGGTCTTCCTCAGCAGCACTCCCCAAACCTTCTATTTCCTTCACTGGACAACATTTCTCCACTCTGGAATCCAAGGGATTCACTTCAACTTCCACTATCCTGTCTTCCCAAACTGCTGACTAGACGCAATAGCCCATGACTCACAAGGCTGCAGGTCTCTAAACTTTCCCTGAAGCCACATGCCCACTCCAAGTCAGACGTAAACTCTGCTTTTTTTCACTACAGACTGAGCTACTTCCAGCAAATCACAGTTCCCATTTCAGTTCACTTTTACAAGCTGTAGCCACAGCAATCTTACCCATTACAAATCTACCCTTCCTTCCTCAGGGAATAGGGCCCACCTGCCATTTACTTGAATCTGCTCTCTGAGAAACATGTTCCACTCCCAATGAGATCTTTTTGCTCTTGATCTAACTTCAGATCACTTCTGAGACATTAGACAGACATTTAGAAACTCCATTCACAGACACACTGCTTTCTTGCACAGACAAACAGCTATTACCCACCAGGGTTAGACTCCCCTCTCCCTGGCCATAGCAAAACTGGTTAGACACAGAAAACTGCCCAGAGTAATACCACATATCAACATAGTTATAAAGGTTCTGGATAGTCAAGAGGATACAATTTCTGCTGTTTTTCCCTTGCTTCTTTGACTTTGGCTGAAGTCTGGCAGTTTCTTGTTGCACACTCGTTGAGTCATCCTTTGCCTTTGTCGAGCTTTCTCCTCAGCAGCCAGCAGTTCCAGACACCCCTTACGAGCCTTTTCTTGCTCTCTGCCTCCTTCTTTCTTTCAGCAGCTCTGTTTCTCTCTCAGCAGCTTCTTTCAGTAAGCGGAGCGGGCTCTTCCTCCAGCTGGGCCAGGCTTGCTTCTCTTTTATTCAGAACTTCTGCCAGTTTTTGCTCATGTTCAAACTGCATAGGCTGTCCAAAGCAGGGCTTGCAGTTTCATTGCTTCTTCCGATGCTTTTTGTTCTATGGTCAGCTGATCTTTAACCAACCAAACTGTCAATCCCATTTCAAATTTAGATAGCGTGGTCGGTTCTGTGAGCCTCCTTATCAGCTTAATTGACCCAGATGGTTCTTGTGGATCCTAGCACGACTACGCCTTCACTGTGACGATGTGGTTACTCATAGACTCATAGACTTTAGGTCAGAAGGACCAATATGATCATCTAGTCTGCCATCCTGCACAAGGCAGGCCACAAAAACCCTACCCATACACATTTATAACAACCCCTAATCCCCATGACTGAGTTATTGAAATCCTCAAAATTGATTGAAGACCTCAAGCTGCAGAGAATTCACCAGCAAGCGACCCATGCCCCACGCTGCAGAGGAAGGCGAAAAACTCCAGGGCCTCTGCCAATCCGCCCTGGAGGAAAATTCCTTCCCGACCCCAAATATGGCGATCAGCTAAACCTGAGCATAGTGGGCAAGACTCACCAGCCAGCACCCAAGAAAGAATTCTCTGCAGTAACTCAGTTCCCATCCCATCCAACATCCCTCACAGACCATTGAGCAAAACTTATCTGCCGATAATCCAAGATCAATTGCCCAAATTAAACTATCCCATCATAACATCCCCTCCATATACTTATCAAGCTTAGTCTTAAAGCCAGATAAGTCTTTTGCCCCACTACTTCCCTCGGAAGGTTGTTCCAGAACTTCACTCCCTATGGTTAGAAACCTTCGTCTAATTTCAAGTCTAAACTCCTAATATCCAGTTTGTACCCATTTCGTCCTTGTGCCTACATTGTGAGTACTAAGCTTAAATAATTCCTCCCCCTCCCTAGTCGTTAATCCCCCTGATATATTTATATAGAGCAAGCATATACCCCCGCAGCCTTCTTTTGGCCAGGCTAAACAAGCCAAGCTCTTTGAGTCTCCTTTCATAAGCAGATTTTCCATTCCTGGAATCATCCTAGTAGCCCGTCTCTGAACCTGTTCCAGTTTGAATTCATCCTTCTTAAACATGGGACACCAGAACTGCACACAATATTATTCCAGGTGGGGTCTCACCAGCGCCGTAATATAACGGCACTAACACCTCCTTATCCTTGCTGGAAATACCTCGCCCGATGCATCCTAAACCGCATTTGCTTTTTTAACAGCCATATCACATTGCGGCTCATAGTCATCCTGCTATCAACCAATACCCCAAGGTCCTTCTCCTCACCGTCGCTTCCAACTGGATGCGTCCCCAACGTTATCTAAAATTCTTAGTGACCTAATCCTAAGTGGTTGACTACTGCACTTTGTCACTATTCTTATTCATCTGGCGGGACCCAACTGAGAGTGCCAATTCAGGACCAATTGCTCAAACAGGGCAGTACAGCCCTAGGCTGGGGTTTTCCACCTCTAAGGCAAACCAAACCAGCCAGACAAAGAGGACTTTGGTCTCACCCCATTGGCTAACCACAAGTCACACAAGCAATTTCCTTAGACACTCCAGTCTCCCAGTATCACCACCAGTGCCACTCGTCCTGGGGATGAATGGTTATGAAAACCAACACCCCAGTAAAAGAAAAGGTTCTCTCCTTGGCGCCCAAAGGAATCAAGCCCCAGACCCAGGTCAATATACACATCAGATCTTACCCACAAATCACGCTGTTGCCAATCCTTGGGTCCCCCAGGGAAGGGTTTGGGGAGACCAGAGGGAGCCAAAACCCTGGAATTTTTGGCTGGTGGCAGCGAGATCAAATCTGAGCTGGTAATTAAGCTTAGAGGGTTCATGCTAGCTTCTCAGGTTATGAATGCTAAGGTTCAAATCTGAGTACGAAAGCTACGACACCCCCGCTGGGATGGGTCAACAGTTCTTTGTTCAGAGTTTCAGTTTGCAGCAAAATTCCTCCAGAGGTAAGAAGCAGGACTGAAGACAAGATGGAGATGAGGCATCAGTCTTTTATAGTCTTTTCCAAGTGTAAGAACACCTCTTTGTTCTTACTGTGGAAAATGACAGCAAAATGAAGTTTGGAGTCACATGGGCAAGTTCCTGCACACCCTGCTGAATTACAAGGCATATCTGCCTTCTCTCAATGAGTTAGTTGTGTAGCTGATGGTCCTTAATGGGCCATCAAGCAGGCTAGGCAGAGCTAACACCAACTTGTCTGGGATGTCTCCCAGAAGCACAGCACAAATTTGAAATACAGACAGTATAGAGCCAATACTCATAACTTCAATTAAAAAAAGACACATACATACAGACAGCATAATCATAACCAGCAAACCATAACCTTGTCTTAGACACCTTATATGACCCCCCTTTATACAACATTTGGTGCCATTACAGGACTTTGGTTGCAACCATGTTCTATATGGTCCCAGTTCAAATCAATAATGTCTGACACCTGCATATAGGAAGAAACTTTCCTCTAAACCAGAACATTTATTTTAGGCCATGTCTACACTGCATAGTAAGCCTAGGGCTGTGGGACTCACACCTGCAGACTCAGTGTTTCCAAGCTCATGGTTTGAGTTTGCCAACATATCCAGCCAAGCCATTTCTGGATTGCATGCTCCCAGCAGCTGGAAATAGCAACAGCTTGGTGGAAGAACTTCTTCAGCCTACATTGTCAGTCTGATTTCAGGGGTCGGGCACAGCATCTCTGAGATGCTGGTGGACAGTGGTATCTGATCTGCTGATGGCACCTCTCAGATGAGGGCATTGGCATGCCAGCCATGACCCCCGAGACACTGCTCCTGCTTGCTGCCATAATTGCACATTCCCCATAAGTAGACCAGTGCCTCCGGGGCAGGCCACAAGCATAGGCTGGGGGGATCACATCATCATGCAGACCTGGGGTGACCAGTAGTGGTCCCAGAGCATGGGCAGCGGGTATAAGAGGTTTGGGGAGGATAAGCCTCCCCAAATGGGGCAAGAAATGCCAAATGCAGCACACCTCCCTTTAGAGGCCTGCCAGCCCGTCACCTTCAAAACCCCACTGCTAGAAGCTCCAAAGAAGTGGAAGTGCCACCAGTGCCCAGACTGTGGCCCCACCCATGCTCCACCCCAAAGCCCTCTCCCCACTCAGCCTCTTCCCTTGTGGCCCTGCCCTTGTGCCATCTCTTCCTGCCGCTGCTCTGCCTCTTACACTAAGGCCTCCCCCTGCTCGTTGCTAGCTCCTCTCCACCACCACTGTCGCTTGCCCTTAAGGCAGGAGAGGTAGAAAGGACCAAGCAGCAGGGGAGAGGCAGAGTGGGCATGGGAAGAGGCAGAATGGGAGTATGGCCTTGGTGAAGCGGCCAAGCGGGAACGGGGCCTGGGGGCAGAGCAGGGCGGGGCCTCAGAGGGAAGAGGCCAAGCAGAGGCAGGCCCTCAGAGTGGGGGGTGGGGTCACACTCGGAGCACCCCAAACATCTAGTGAGCTTCTGGCACTCATGCCCAGCCTCCCCAAATGCAAGAGTCATGCACTACCTATGCTCCAGAGCTTTTGCATGAAGAAGCAGACATTCCTGGAGGGTTGTGGTCAGCTTGCCCTGACCTGTGAGCACCACGACACCCACATGAGGGTCCAGAAGTGGGTTGCTGTAGCCATCTGGAGGCTGGCTACTCCAGACTGCTACGGGTCTGTTGCTAACCAGTTTGGCATTGGCACGTCAACTGTGGGAATTGTTATGGTGGAGAGTTTCATCGGGACTCTGACGGACACAAAAGTTCCTGAAATAATTGCTGGCTTTGAGAGCAGGGGCTTTCCATGCCATGGTCACTGACGGGACTCATGTGCCCATCCTTTGCCTTCCACAAGGATCATTTGGGTACAGCACCACAATGGGTGTGAGCGACATGGCAATTTCCTACTATACCCTGGACAAACCTTACTGAATTCAGCTGAAGTATTTTAGCAGTTTGTTGCATTAAAAATGCAAATGTTTGTGTATTATTGTGGGACTGTGTGGAACATCTCTAGGAGGCAGACATGGCTAACCTAAGCCCTAGGAAGTGTCACGAGCTTCGAAGGACTCCTGTAAACAATGTGCCAGATAAGAAGTTTTAGTTGAACGGGTTTCCCAGGAAAGACTTGTGGGGAGGGACAGGCAACTTCTCACCTCTGGACCCAAACTTTTGAAGCTATGCCCTGAGAAGAAACCCATTGTCTGCTGCTTATCTCTTCCCAAGAGCCCAAGATCAGACTGTGTAAAAGAGTGATTCACAGATCCATGGGGGTGCTTGTACTGAGCTGTTATGATCTTGTGACCCCAGAAAAACCCCTGTGTGGGGTTGGAAGAACTTATTCCTACCAGAGCCCTTGCTGGAGCTGAAGGTGATCTCTGGTAAGTTTATTAGCATACAAGTAGGTTCTTTTATTGTTTTAATGTTTTCTCTGTAATGCTTTCACCGTAAGAATAAATGTGCTTGCTTAGAAAGAGCTCAGGAGTAACACAGCTGTGGGTAATTACGCTATTTATAGCCTCTGAGGAGAAGACAAAGCAGGCCTGCTTAGGCAGTCTGACTTTCTGGAGAGCTCACAATGTAGGCAGGGAACTGTGCAGCCTGGAAAAACCCTAGTCAGGAAGGATAGAGAAGCAGGTCTCTCCCTAAGAGAGGTGACAGCAGAGGAGCCTGGAGTCTAGTGTAGTTACCCTTGCTGGACCACGACAGGTGCAGTTACTCTGAACTGTGACAGTTTGCCCTCTGCAAGGAGCACAGGAGTACATCAGCCGCAAAGGGCACTAATCCATCATGATGCAGGCCCTGGTCAACCAGAGATGCAAACTCACAGATACTAATGTGGGGTGCTTCCAGCTCCTGGGAATCAAGTGAGACATTTTGGGATGGACGAGCTGGTAAACACAGGCTTAGGGGGTTGTGGGACAGCACTGGCCAACTTTCCAGACCTGAGTCTGGCTACCTGGACTGGAGCTGCAGCTGCACTCAACCCAGGGCTGGCGCTTCCACTAGGCGACCCTAGGCAGTCGCCTAGGGCATCAGGATTTGCAGGGCAGCATTTTGCTGCCCTTGGCGGACATTTGGCAGCGGGTCCTTCACTTGCTCCGGGACCTGCCGCCAAAGTGCCCTGAAGACACAGAGCGGAAGGACCCCCTCCGCCGAATGCTCAGAGGAGGAGCGCTGCCACCTAGGGTGGCAAAAACCCTGTATCTGCTTCTGGCTCGACCTGCATTCCAGCAGGATGATGGCTTGGCCCCATATCACTGGCCTGCAGGCCCAAATCTTGAGGACACTCTGGCCTGACACAGCCCAATCTGTGTGTGGGTGCCAGGGAAGCGTTCAGCACCCAGGTTTACTGTGTAGTGTAGACAGACCCAGATTAGCTGCCCCTACCAAGAAGTTGCAGCATCAAATAAAGAAGAACCAAGCCAGATTCACAGCAGCTTATTCACAAGGGTGAAATTGCCGTGAATCCAGTCAGCAGTTTCACTGCTGAGCTACTTTCCCCAGAGACCTTCTGACAGAAAGCCATGAACAGTCCCTGAGACAGACAACGGAGCTGTTCACAATCTCCTTTCCTCATTCAGCAGACAGGAAGTGCTAGGTTTCAGCACTGGAAGAAAAGCTCCTTCTACTTTCCAGTAATCACATTAGCAGATCTTCACATATGTCCAGACACAGCGGCTGCTCACAACCGATGAAGCCCCTAGCAATGTCCAGGGACAGCATTTGTGTACCAGACCCAACAGCCTGCCCAGCAGCAGGGATAGATGCTGGGGTTCTTACCAGAGCACTGCCCACAGAGCACTGGGTGATATTAGCCTGTAGTTGTTCAGCTCTCTTGCTACCAGGCACGAAATCCTGGGGGGGCCCTCCTGAAGTCAGTGGGAGTTTTGCCAATGATATCAATGGAGCTGGGATTTCACCCCAGGCATCTGGCAAATGTAATGGCAAGCAGGCGCATCCTGTGTGGGAAAGCCAAACGAATTAGGCAATGAAGCTGCTGCAAATCCCAGCAGCTGCATTCCTGAAAAGGCATGAGAGGGTCATACATGTGAGTATAGGACCCATAGGCAGTCACTCAGTGCATTCCCCTCCGGTGGTGGTGTCACGTGACACACCCAACCTCAGAATAAATGTTTTGTTTTGTGGCTGGGTGCCTCATGCCTGTGTCACTTGGAAGGTCGGGTGAGTCACCCTCCGCCCCCATCGCATCCCAGCAAGCGGGAGCTGTAAGACAGGATGCAGGGGTGAAGCCAGAGCCAGGTGGGGCAGAGGGGCTAAGGAGATAAACAGCACTGGCAGCAGGAGATGCGCGTTCAGGATATTAACCTTCACTAATCAGGAAGCGTATAAAGATGAAAGAGGCGTTTTTGCTTAAGTGCCAGCAGATCAAATACAAGTAGCTGAAGAAGGCACTAAAACAGACTGTGCAGGGAAGGTAGTGGTGTATTTTGGGGATACACTGGCCTTGCCAACAGCATAGCTCAAAGTAAAACCACCACCTCCGGCTATTGTGAAGATCATGGTGTGTAATTATAGAAATCAGCAGGCTCTGTTATAACAGCATCTCAGTCAGCCCAAGCCCACCTCCCCACACCTCTGGCTTACTCTGCTGTATGGATTGAAATAACCCTGTTTGCCAATAACTAGTGTCAAGTTCCCCTCCAAGGCAGTGCTGTGCCAGGAGGATCTAGCGGTGGCAACAAACCATTGTTTCACAAGAGCCATAGTGGTTCCCTTCCCCCAAACCTTTGTATTATTTGTGGTCGGCTCTGCCCTGTTGCATCAAAGGGACAGTATTTTCGGAGTGATGGCTGCTGTGACCTTTGCTTGGCTGGTTGGGAAAGAGAGGAATTTCACAGCTTGTTAAACTCCTGAGCAGACATCTCACTTTCTTCCTATCTAGTCATATTGCTAGGGCCCTGCCAAATTCATGGCTGTGAAAAACATGTCAAGGACCAGGAAATCAGACCTCTCCATGAAATCTAATTGTAGGGGAGGGGCAGGGCTGGGGAAGCACAAGCTGGAGGCTCCTAATCCAACAGCTAGTCCCCTCTGGGCTGGGGAAGGCTGAAACAGACTCTTCCCCGCACAGCTGCTCTGGGGAAGAGATCAGACCCACCTCTTGGAACCTACCCCAGCTGCAGGAACTTGCTGGAGGTGGGTCTGATCTCCTCTATGCTGCTGGGAGTGCCCCAGCCAGGGGCTTCTAACTGTGAGTCCTGGCCGGGCTGAGGCGGGACAGGACTTGCTCTTCCCTAACATGGCCACACTTGGAGGGAGATCAGATCCACCTTCAGGTACCTCCTGCAGCTGCAGGAAGCGCCAGGACTGGGCAGCAGACCAAGAGGATAGAACAGGGCAATTGGAAGCACTCCACCCTGTTTTACCTTCCTGGCTTCTGTGAAAGTATATTCGATTCCTCCTCTTTACTATGGTTTGATTGATGTGTAATGTATCCCCAGCCCCATTCATTTGCATACTACCCGTTAGAAATGACCAGCCCATTTGCAGCAAGTGATTTCTTCCTGTTTTGGGGGGGGGGGTTGCCTTTTAATAGAGTTTTGTCTATTTTTCTGTTTGCAAATTGTCCGTGAGCAGCTTGTGGTTTTTTTCCCCAAATGCTCAGAAAGTTTTGGCAACTGGTTCTTGGCTTGCAGTTTTGCCATGAGCATTTTACTGTGAGTTCACGATATCCAACATTCAAGCAGTGGTTAGCTTTCATTGGACACCAGGGGGGCAGGAGGAAGGAAGGAGGAAGATGCCACATACTATTGTCCCTGTTCCCTTATCGAATGAACATTTCAACCTTATATTGCTGAGGCAAATACTGATTCACTAGAACATTCCCCGCGGTTAACAAAGAAAGGAGGAAGATTCATTTTAAAAGGCAGACTTTAGCTGGGCTTCTCAGATCTAGATCTTCCCCTGATTTTCATATCGGCCATCTGCCTGTCTCCCCTCGCTTTGCACTCTCAGCCTGGCTACCTGTAGGGAATTTTTCTGCAGTAACCTCCCAGCTCTGTTTCCACTAAGCATTTTTTTTGAGAGAGAGAGACAGTCAGTTAACTCCTCAGCTGAGCTCCTGTCAGCAAACTGTCCCATTAGCTTTTTCTGGCTGGGCTGCCTCTTAATTATACTCTGAGAGGAGGTTCTCGCCAGATTACAGCTCAGCGAAATGTCCGTCTGCCCTGTGAAAGCTGTGGTGACTTCACTATTCCAGGCTCTCTGTCTTACCGACCCACATTTCTAGATCTCTGATGTCTCTGGCAGTCAGGGGCAGCCCTAGAGATTTTGCCGCCCCAAGCAGGGCAGGCAGGCTGCTTTCAGGGGTTTGCCTGCGGAGGGCCCACTGGTCCCGTGGCTTCAGTGGACCTCCCGCAGGCAAGCCGCCAAAGGCAGCCTGCCGGCCACCCTTGCAGCACCGGCAGAGTGCCCTCTGCAGCTTGCCGCGCCAAACACACCGCCAAAGCCACGAGACTAGTGGACCCTCCGCAGGAAAGCTGCTGGAGGCAGCCGGCCTGCCACCTTCGCGGCGCCGGCAGAGCACCCCCCGCACTTGCTGCCCCAAGCACACGCTTGGCATGCTAGGGCCTGGAGCCGCCCAGGCTGGCAGTTAACAGGCATCAGTGTCTTTCCCCCAACCCCAGCCAACTTTTGCTCTGGTTTTCAGCCACACTGTGATGGCATATTTACCCCACCCTTACCCTGAAAGGGTTGAGGCAATAAGCACTGACTCCATGGGTGCTCCAGCTCTGGAGCACCCACAGGGAAAAAATGATGGGTGCTGAGCACCCAGTGGCTGCCCCCATATCAGCTCCCTCCCTACCCCTCAGTGTTTACTGCCTGCCAGGGGGCCCCTCTCATCAGTGCCTCCTCCTCTCTCCCACCACAGTGATCAGCTGTTTCATGGTGTGCAGGAGGCTTTGGCAGGGAGGGGAAAGAGTGAGAGCAGGGTGTGCTGGTGGCAGAGGATGGAACGGGGCGGGAAGAGGTGGAGTGGGGCCTTACAGGAAGGGGTGGAGTGGGGACAGAGCTGGGGTCAAGCACCCCCCACTCCCCAAGCCCATTAGAAAGTCAGTGCCTGTGATTGAGGCGGAGTGAGAAGGGGCTGAATGAACCCAATGGCTGAGGGGAATCAATTGGCTAAGCAACCCCCTGCCTGAACGAGGAAGCCCAGTTGAGGAGAAACAAGCTGGGCTGGGACTATAAAGGCAGGAAAGTGGCAGGCAAAAGGGGCTGTTAAGACAATCTGCAGTTACTCCCTGGGAGAAGGGGGGAGTGTTTGGAGGCTACAGGGACAGATACCCCCCAGTTACTCCCTGGGAGGAGGGGGAAGTGTTTGGAGGCTACAGGGACAGGTACCCCCCCAGTTACTCCCTGGGAGAAGGGAGGTTGGCAAACCCAGAGAAGGGAGAGCGCCAGATGGGAAGGAGAGGGCTCCAGGAGAGGCAGTAAGGTCTAAGAGGGAATGGACCTTGGCTGCTGACCAGACGGTCACCGAGCTGGAGTTGCAAGGGAGCAGGCCTGGGTTCCCTTGCCAGCCAGTGAGGGAGTGGCGCTATGTGGCAGTGAATGGAAAGACTGCCTGGGCTTGTTGATGGAGACTTTGGTCCCCTAGAAGGGGAAAATAGCGAGCCAGCCGGAGGGCTGAGTCACAGAGAGGCAGCCGCAGCTCGTGGAGTCCACAGACAGAGAGACAATATGCAGCTGTGGGAAGGGGTACTGACCTGGCGAGCTATTCCCCAGAGCAGCCAAGGGGAGGCGCCATCCTAGCACCCCATCACACACACCTATGTCAATTCATTGGTCTGCTGCCCTGCTTGAATGCAGGAGCGAATACAGGGGCATCTGCAAGGGGGGAGTGACTCCTGATTGGCTATAAGCTGGCGGGGGCAAGACTGCAGTCATGATCTGGGGGTGACAGGCTCCTACCTCTTACGGGAATCAGTTCTGCCTTCTGGAACTGATGTCTTAGGCCCGCATCATGGCACCAGCAGGAGGTAGCTGAGGTGGGGGGCAAAGGCCAGATACCTTTTTGGGCAGTGAGGGAGTAGCATCCTCTCAGCCTAATTCATAGATCAGCAGGGATTTGGGTGTGGGGGGGTTTCCACGGACCGTTTCCACCCCACCCCAGGAGAAGGGTACTTGTCCTCCACCCACAAGAGCCCCAGCTACAGGATGAAAGGCTGGAGTTACTGCAAATGGAAAATCGGTCACAACTGTTCAGATGCTTCCCCGGGGCAGGGCTCCAGGGGACACACTTGGTAGCAGCCCCCAGGATGTCCTGCTGCCTGTCAGCATTCACAGCTGGAAGCCCTCCAGGGGCAGCCTAAGCTCCTGGCAGGATCCGAAAAGTCCCATTAAAATGGAAGCAGCAGCCGGTATTGCCAGACCCAGACATTTACAGAGCGCGAGTCGCCCCCTGCCAAATTGTGAGATTTGAAAATAAATAAATAGGTAAAGTTGGGGGTCTTTTGAGTTGCCTCTGGGAGTTTTAGCCTACAAGGGAGGGTCACATTTTCCAGCTTTTCTTTGCAACTATGAGGCTAGAAATTTCCTTTTCATTTTTCAAATGAAAGCCAGGAGTCTGATGTAAATCACAGGACTCCAGGAGCTGGCACCTGAACAGAAAACACCAAATGGCCTGGCAGTTGGCCACTCCGAGGTACCATGGTGCTATCCCTTGTTTCTCAGCACATCCCAATTGCTATTGGCTCCCCACTCCACACACCATTTTATAAGTATATAGGGCAGTTCTGCTGGTGGCTGGGGAAGGAGACAGGTGGTGTGGTATTGACTTTATTACCAACTGGCCCTTGGGCATGGATTCGTGGCAAGAGAGCTCAGAGGTGAATGCAGAACGGCATGGCCTAATACTGAAGCAAAGTCTCAACCTGACACAGCTGCTCCAGATTCTGCTGTTTATAACAATATGTGTCCCTCCATTGGGAGTGAGATAGCAACCATCTGCTCATGTCCCGCATGTAAGAGACGGGACAGGCTGAAAAGCCCCTTGGGAGGCAAAAAATAAAGCCAGGCATTCCTGCAAGTAACATGGCTTCCCCTTGCTTTCTTCCCAGGGGTCTTGCTCCTGAGATACAAGACAGAAGAAAGTTCATTTGAAGCCAGATAGAGGCTTGGGGCATTCAGTGATCCCTGCTGTAAAGCACTATCCCCCTCTACTGGGCATCTGCTCCTATGATGCATCAGCGTAGAGAGCAGATGAAACAAATATTTGAGCCAGCTAGTGGGCTATATGGTTGCCAAGAATCCACGCCAAGGTTTAGATTGATATACAATTCTGTAGGCACCTGCCCTGCATTCTGCTCAGAACTTCAAATACACTATGCAAAATACAGTAGCTAGGACAGCTCATTCCCTTTGAGACCATCATAGAATCGTAGGAGTGGAAGGGAACTTGAGAGGTCATGAGTCCTTTGCACTCATGGCAGGACTAAGTATTATCTAGACCACCCCTGACAGGTCTAACCTGTTCTTAAACATCCCCAATGATGGAGATTCCACAACCTCCCTCGGCAATTTATTCCAGTGCTTAACCACCCTGACAGTTAGGAATTTTTTCCTAATGTCCAACCTAAACCTCTCTTGCTGCAATTTAAGCCTGTTGCTCCTTGTCCTGTCCTCAGAGGTTAAGGGGAACAATTTATCTCCCTCCTCCTTGTAACAACCTTTTATGTACTTGAAAACTTTTATCATGCCCCCTCTCAGTCTTCTCTTCTCCAGACTAAACAAACCCATTTTTTTCAATCTTTTCTCATAGATCACGTTTTCTAGACCTTTATTCATTTTTGAGGGGTCGTGGATCAGCGTTCATGTCACACTCTCGAGGCTGGGGAAGCTAATGATCCAACCAGTGGACCAAATTCAGTGATGAATCCTGGTCACAGGCCACCTGAGGCACGTTGCGCATAAGCTAAGAAGAATCATGTTTGTTGCTGTCCTTGGGACATCTCCGTTTGTCCACATCTTTCCTGAAATGTGGTGCCCAGAACTGGACACAATACTCCAGCTGAGGCCTAATCAGCATGAACTAGAGCAGAAGAATTACTTCTTGTAGATATTGATATAGATCCTGTTGTTTGCATTGGTGTTGTAGCTACGTTGGTCCCAGGATATTAAAGAGACAAGATGGGTGAGATAATCTCTCTTATTTTTAAGCCCCCCATAAGCCAGGACCCACCAACTCAAAGCAGCACCAGACTCTGCCAGAACAGATGCAAAACCTGCAGCCCTATCTCCACTGCTGGGATGATCAATACCCTCCCAATGCCCCTTTCAGGACCCTTGGCTTCTACATATGCCTGTCACAACATGTGGTGCACACATCTGGTGGACTAAATGCCACAATAACTATGTGGGTGAAACCACTGTGCTCTCAGATGAGCTCACTAAGAAAACTGATAAAAGACAAAACCACCCTATCACATGTGGGCAGACTATTGTCACAAAGCGATCACTCCAAATATGAGCTCTCAGTCCTCAACCTCAAAGGAATCCTGCAAAGCGCCTTCAAAAGACAAGCCTGGGAGCTTAAATTCATAACTTTGCTGGAGACTAAAAATCTCAGCGTGAATAAAGACACTGGATTTATGGCTTATTACAACAATCTGTAATGCACTACCCTCCACCTTCTTGCCCTATGATGGCAGGGGTGTTAACAGGCCACATTCCCTTGAATTGTCTCTTACAATATGTGTTAACTGCTTTTGCTAAAGCATCTGTTCCACCTTGTGTTTAGCTGTGACGCCTCATCTACACGCTATACTTCGGTATAACTACATTGCTCAGAGATGTGAAAAATCCACACCGCTGAGTAGTTATACCAAGCTTCACCCCCGGTGTAGACAGCGCTACGGCAGCAGGAGAGCTCCACCCACTGACATAGCTACTGCCTCTCGCAGAGTTATTAACCCAACAGGAGAGGTCTCGCCTGTCTGCTTAGAGCATCTTCACCAGAAGCGCTACTGTGGTGCACCTGCCCTGTGGTGCTCCTGCCCTGTGTACCTTCCCCAGACCTGAAGAAGATCTGTGTGTGACTCGAAAGCTGGTGTCTCTCACCAACAGCAGTTCATCCAGCAAAAGGTATTACCTCACCCCCTTGTCTTTCTATAGATATAGACACCCACAGACGTACCCTCACCCTTATCCCTTCCCCAACAGCCTGGGGACAAGATGGACTTGAACAACCCTAGGTTCTGATGGGCCCAGGCCAAACGACTCCCACCCCTGAGGAGAACTGCTCCCTGCTGCTCCTAGGAAAGACCTGCAGCTCCAGTTCTCTGCTGTGGCACTATGGCCTAGGGAGAGAGGTGGTCGGTCAGGTAACCAGGTCCCAGCCTAACCCCAAAGCCTTGAATTCCACTAAGGATCTTACTGGGGACCAGTGCAGACTGCAGAGCGCTAGTGTAATGGGATCCCGAAGCAACCTGCTGTTTAGTGAGTGGGCTGCTCCATGTGGCGCACACGACAGCAATCTAACCTCCAGGCAACAAGGGCAGGGGCCAGCCCTGTATGAGAGAGGACAGATCTCAGGTTCATATCCAATGAAGCCCTCGTGGGCACAGCTGCTACCTGGGCAGCCAGGTTCTAGCATGCCCAAGCTGCACTCCCGTACTGCGAAGGGAAGATGCGCTCTCTTCTCAGGGCGTGTGGGGGAAGGCCAGGTGCCACCACAAATTCTGCCAGCTCTCCCAGCTGATTCCCCACCATGCTCAATCTCATCCCAGTCCTGCCAGCATTAAGGCTGAGCTGGTTGGGCCTCACCCATGCCCTAAAATCCAATCAGGCTAAAGGTTTTGAATAACACTACCCCCCACACACACAGCCCGCGTCAGTCACAGACCTACTCGTTCCAATCACCCATCCTGCTCAGCTGTGGCACCGTCAGGACAGGATAAAGAACTGTCAATGATTCCTAACACGATAGGGCTTGATTCTCAGCAGGGCTGAGCACTCAGAGCTTCCATTGACTCCAGTTGCAGTCGTGCGTGCTCAGCATGTCTGAAAATCAGGCCCCAAGGGTCAGATCCCCAAGGGTATTTCAGGACCTAACTCCCACTGATTTCAGCAGACTCCCATTTCAACAAAATCAGGGGGAGTCCAGTGCTGAAATATCTTTGAGGATCTGTGCCCATGTAACTGCCTGATCCAATGCCTTACGAATCAGTGGGGAGCTCTCCATTGATTTTAATGGACATTGCATTGGCCTTTGGAAGAATTCAGTCTAAACAGCCTAGGGGAAGTCTTTGCACGTTGTATTCTCCAGCATATTCAGTGTTGGACTAAACCAAGCAGGAAGCCTATTGCAAACTATATTCTTGCAGAAGCTACGTCAACATGATAGGGTACAACTCGATGACCGTCGAAACAATTAAAGACTTTCAATTTCTGCTGATGAACAGATTCCAAGCTAATGTTGGATGGATTGCATAGTTCCCATGGGATGATTCCAAGAACTAAATTTGTCTTAAGCTGACCAGAACCAACAAGTGAACTTTTAAACTAGAATGAATGGAGAAAGGGTCCGATTTTCATATTAACTATCAGACCCAGTACAATCATTGGAAACCACCAACATTTCAAGAAGCTGACCCATCCAAAGACTTATCTTAAGAAAACTATTTGTGCAGTGGAGGAGTAACACAGACCTGGTCTTGGGAAATAGATTTTCCTTGTAGTTTAGGAGTAAATTGCTAACAGAAAAAACGTAAGAGCCAGATCCACATCTGAAATAAGTTGGCGTTGATTTTCGTCAAGCTATATCAATTGCAGGTCTGGTCCCAGGGTTTTATTTTTGGAAAGGTGGGATACAGCTTTAAAAAAAAAAAATTTTTATTGCAAACTACTTACATTGGACCAAGCGCCTGGCTTCTCATTTTAAAACTGAAACATTCCTTTGCTGAAAGAACTCTACGCTCCGTGGCCTGTTTGGTAGACAATGGCAGGACAAGTTTCATCAGCACCATTTAATTCCTCCAACTTTCAGTTGAGTCTAGATGGCAGCTGTCAGCCACAGGGTAGGCCTACACTGCCATCTCCAGGTGCTGACATACCCCGTTAATTTGCCTCTAGCTACCTCGGGTACTGGAGCAGTGAAGGCAGGGCAGCTCGGGCTGAAGCACGTGGTGCCGCGGCTTCATTCCTCTGGTACCTGAGCTTGGCTCTGTCTACTCAAGCTGCAATCACACCTGGTGCCAGCAGCGGAGACGTCCCCTCAGTCACAGGAAGGATTGAGTGAGTGAGTTGAACTAAGAGCAGTCACTGTCATTGTGTTTCTATCAAAGGATATTGGCCACAATGAAAATCTTGCATCTCAAGCTAAAAGCTGAGATTCCAAACGAGGAGCAGAGCCAGTTACCTAGCAGTGCTGCGGGCTAGTGCTGGGTCACGACAAAAGAGGCTTTTGAATGCAATTGTGTTAGTAGACGGGACGGATCCTCAGCTTGTGTAATTTGATGTAGCTCCATTGAAGTCAGTGGAGCGACACTGATTCACACCAGCTAAGGATCTGGACCGTTTATTCTTCATGTTGAAGGCTGGTAGTCATTGTATCCCCTTGATTAATCACTCTCTTAGCCCTAATTTTCCCTCATTAGCGTTAGCCCTATGCTTTTCTGAGTCTTGCCAAGTCCCTGCTGCAATTTCTAACTATCGTTTCCTTGGTCCAAGACATCCCTACAGGACCCCCCGGCGGCAAAACGTCCAGGAGATTGAAACCCATAAGGGAAGATGAAAAGGTGATTTACCTCGGCCTGTCACTCGATTGCTTCCCTCTGGTTTGCCATGGTACCTAACTGAGCAGCTCTCTGTAATATTGAAGCTACATCCTGATCTGACCTGCTCCCTGCAGGTTAATGGGGACGTCTTTGTTTCTTTCCCAGATTTCTTCAATCCCAGTTTCTTTCACTTCAGCTTCCATGCTGACACTTGCATTCCAATTTCAAAAACCCAGCTGCACCAGTTGTGAATACACGTTGCACTCAATTCTTGGTCCCCAGTTTAAGGGCCCAATCGGCTAGTCAGAGTTTTACGTGACATAAGCTCTGTCCACTAGAATTGCTCTTGCAGCTAGTTGCAGCATCAAGCTGGAGGCTGCTGTGTTCAATAATCAGTCCCTCTGTGATGTATAGGTAGGCTGTCAAGAGGGACTTTGGAGAAAGACTTGCCCAGTCCCAAGAAACTGCAGGGCCAGGGTGGGGAAATTTCAAAGACAAATCGCATTCCCTTGACCCCATAGCCTAACTCACAATATCTTAAAGGCTTCCCTAAGTCACGTTAGCTCGCTAGGGAGTGTGCTACAGACTAGTGACGGTCAAAAAGCAAAAGGATCTAGCCACATCCCCTCCCATGCTGAATTCACCCCCCTGCCCCAGAGTTCCAGGAGTGGGTGGCACAGACTCAGCTCTCCGACAGCCAGGAATTCCCCTTGGCACAGTTGGGGCATTCCTGGCTGCCCCTAGAAGGCAGCTTTCTAGTGGCATTACCTGGGCAGCGCAAACAGCCTGATAGAGGCTGAGAATCTAGCCTCACCTGAGAAGTTCTGATCTCACTTAGCCTGGTGTAACTCCACTGGCTGCTGTCCTATTCCGGAGTGACACCGGCATATATGAGATCAGAATCAGGCTTCCTCGAGATGGGCCAGCAACAGAATCCCTGCTCCAAGCCTCTGAACTTGAGGGTGAGGAAGTTCAAGTCCAAACATAGCAGCTGGTGCTTATCTCTGTAGCGGGATGGATCCCAAGCAGCCCTGGCCCTTGGGGAGTCAACTCTGGATGCAGACTTGACAGCTCACTCTCTTCCTTCCAGCCGACCAGCAGAACCATCTGCAGGGGAGCTGTGGGGACCCTAGAAATGAAACTCCCCAGCGTTGGTATTCACCCACGAAAGCTCATGCTCCAATACTTCTGTTAGTCTATAAGGTGCCACAGGACTCTGTGCTGCTTCCCCAGCCCATGTCTCATTCAGCTGCAATTGCATCCTTGAAGCTCTGAAGAGTGAGCATATCGGGGGAAATATTTCAAATGCAACATTTTCCCAGTGCTAAGGGGCCTGTTTCCAAACTCAGAATTTTTTGTGAAAAAAAAATGGTTTTTTAATTTCTCATTTTTTGCTGACAAATCTGGAAAAAAATTCAGGTTTTTTTGTTTTGTTTTTCCTTCTCTCCCCCTCCCCCTTCCTTCAGTGTCAAAATGGACAATAATAACAATGCCTTGCTCTCACACAGCACTTTTCAGCGGTAGATCTCAAAGCACCTCACAAGCCCTAGGCCATGGCTACACTCACACTTCACAGCGCTGCAACTTTCGCGCTCAGGGGTGTGAAAAAACACCCCCCTGAGCGCTGCAAGATCCAGCGCTGTAAAGCCTCAGTGTAATCAGGGCGGCAGCGCTGGGAGCGCAGCTCCCAGCGCTGCACGCTACACCCGTAAAGGATGTGGTTTATGTGCAGCGCTGGGAGAGCTCTCTCCCAGCGCTGCCGCTCTGACCACACTCACACTTCAAAGCGCTGCCGCGGCAGCGTTCCCGCAGCGCTGCCGTGGCAGAGCTTTGAAATTCCAAGTGTAGCCATACCCCTAGAGACATAAGGTGGGTGAGGGCAAGATTTTATTGGACCAACTTCTGTAGGGGAGAAAGAGACAAGCTTTTGAGCTTCCACAGAGCTCTCCTTCAGGTCACACTCATTAGTACATTTATCCTCACAACCCCTACTCTGAAGTGGGCAGTGTTATTATCCCATTGCACAGATGGGGAAACTGAGGCAGAGAGCAGCTCAATGACTTGGCCAAGATTATTCAGGAAGCCTGTGGCAACGCAGGGAACTGAACCTGGATCTCCCATGTCCTAGGCCAGTACCTTAATAAGAAAAGGGAAAACCACAAAAATTGTCAGTAATTTTCACCAAAAATTTGGAATGAACTAGAGTTGGTTCCTTTCTAAAACCTGTGGAATGCAAATGACTGGGATTTTTGGTGGCCTTTCCCCTTCTCTAATGCCACACCTTCTGGTGAACTGAACATATTCTTATAGCCAACAAATGTTGGACACATTAGTAGATCATAATGTTAATTTTTTCCAGTACATCATTTACCACAGGGCGGGGTGCAACCTGCCATGATGAACACTGACTAAAATGCCGCTCTAGCCTCCTCTTTGTTTATGAAGGTCACTGCTGCTGTGACTTCATTACTGACTATCACGGTAGATTCTTCAGAGCGTGCATTGAAGAGAAAGGTCCCTCGGAGAAAGAAGTGGATTTTAGCACTTAAGAAACCACAGATCTGTCACCTCTGCCTTCCAGGAAAAGGTTGAGGGTTCCTCAACCCCTGTGCAAAATTCACATATGGCTGCCTGCCCCGAAGGACAAAAGTGTATGTCTGAGACCAGAAAAACCTAAGTCAGACTGCAAGGATGAGTCTGATTTGGGGTTAGCCAGAGTAGTAAAGTGACTGTAGTGATTGTTCTGCACTCTGTCCATCAACAGGGCCAGGTCTGTTTTTCTCCCCCACATTGGAGATCATTAGTGCAATCGTCTCGTCTCATTAAAACACACCATGACCTAGATTTCAAAACAGTCTTTCCTTTTTTGATGTTTGGGTTTTTCCACAATTTTCCCCCTGGAGAAATACTTGCATTTTTTATCTTTATCTTTTGGCAGGGGAGGGAGGTATGATTTATATTTTTAAGTAAGAGGGAAGAAAAGAAAAGCCAAAAAAGTTCTGTTTGAAGGATGAGGAGCAAGGGGGGGATTCTCAGCTCATTTATGCCAGTTTTGCCAGCTTATGCTAGCTGAGAATCTGGCCCCAAATTTCAAGAGGTGTTTATCACCCAGTGCCCAGCTTAAAGTTATGCATGGCAAGAACTGCTCTGACCTGAAAAAATCAGGTCATTTAAATATATATATTAAAGAGAAAGCACTCACAGGTGTTCAGATCCTCATCTGGTATAAATGGGTAGAGCTTGAATCTGGCCCTCAGGTTAGTAAGAACAATGCTCACTGGTGAAATATACCTGCTCCTGCTGCTGTATGGTTCAGAGTACGCATATTTTATCAGGATAAGTCTGAAACAGTTAACAGTCCTAGTTCTGGTTTTACCCTCCCTGTCTCCTCTCAATTGCACAAGCCCATTGCAGATGGCATGACTGAGGTGTCACTTTCCAGCCATCCCGAAAAGGATACCACACTCACTCCTTGATTAGTGAGATCCCTGGACTCCGGTTACTAAGACTAGTGATGTGTCCAGTAGCACTGGACAATCTCTTCACATGCATATGGCGTGAGCAGGCAGTGGACTGCTTCCTCTAGGAGAAAGACACCACAACTCCCTTGCTCTGGGTGGGTTCAGCTTCCGAGGGACTTGCAGCTAGGAGGAGGGTAGAGCAGAAAAGTTGATAGGGATGGTGAAACGTTTCGGGTGCAGTTCAGACCAGTGAGAGGTTGAGTCACTGCCTGTCCTGTAATATTGGAGACCTTAAATGCTCTGCTGCTCAGACTCACAACCCACACACTATCTGCCAGCAGACAAGCATGCAGTACCCTGGCTGGGTGATGGGCAAACCTCATTCCGCACTCAGCCTCCAGCAGCCTGCCTACAACAGCCCCTGGTTACTACTCACAAGGTGACCCCAACACATCCCCGGTCTTGAATTTCTCCCAAACCGTCTACCCTGAAGTATCCAGCCCTCTCCTGAAATACTCCGAGAAGCAGATAAGGTTCGTTACTCCTTTAAAGAGACAGAAGCACCACTTATCACTTTGGAGTTCACAATCAGTTCAATTCAAATACAGGACGAGGTCCATTAAGGTTCTGTGATAGCAAATAGACAGGATTGATGGTAGACCAGGTTACACAAACAAACATTAAAACAGGCTTTCTAATGGCTAAGGGCTAACAAGCTATAGTCTTTGCTCAAGATAGTTTTCTCAGTTATTCTATGCCCAACATGGCTGACTAGACCCCCTGGCCAGGAGTCAATGCATGGAGCACAAATTGCTTGGTTCATTTGTCTCTTGAGGGGTCGGATGAAGAGGGAGTCTCTCTCTCTCTCTCTCTCTCTGTGTCCTTTATATTCCCAAAGGGATTGTCTTTGTCCTAAAAGTCAGGAAGGCCTCCTGGAGATTCAGTCTCCTGTGTCTCTTTGGGGTGCATGAGCCGTGTTAATTCTCTGTCTCACGAGTCTGGTCTCAGGATAACCTGAGTTATCGCTGGTTTAACTTGATGGCTTGGTTTACTGGCAATATGTAAACTGAGGTAAACCCACCTGCCTTTGTCTAGGACAAACTAATTTGTTACCTGCACCGAGGTCAGGCCAGCTGGTCTGAAATGTGTTCCAGTAGCATCACGCAAAGCCAATTCCTAGCTGCACCCATACCGGTGTGTTACATATTTATCACAATGGTGTCATTGACCAGGTGTTAGTTTTCCTAGGATACCTCACAAGGCTTATTCTGTACCGACAGCATTGCAGGGATGTGCAGGGTGTGAACGCAGGGGGCCTAGGGTAGCTCAGTTCAACAGAGGTCCCAGAGCAGTAAGGGGGCCTAGCTTGGGAGAGGCAGGTAACTGGGGAGAGAGCGGGGTGCCTGGATGGATTAAGGGCAGTGGGGGGCTCATGGGATTGAGAAGCCAGTGCTCAGCACGGTCAGGGTGGGAGAGCTGGGATGTCGGGGGTGAGAGGCTGGGGAAGCAAAGAACAACAAGGAGGGAGAGGCTGGGGAAAGCTGCAGAGGAGGTGAGGTTGGGAGAAGGGTAAGGGTGAGAGGATGCAGCAGGGAGCCCAGCCAGCTGGCCGCCTGGTTCTTGCTGCAGTGGTTGAGAGGAGAGGAGATAGGCCAAAAAGTGGCGATGGGCCTGGCTCCCTGAGTCCATGAGATGCTGGATCATAGCACCCCCCCACACCTGGCAGTCACGAGCTAGCTGCCAAACAGAGACAGACACCACCCGGGGATCATGGTGCACCATCAAATAGGTTTGTGAACAAGGGCATATCACCCACAAAATAACTCTCAGCTACAGTCACTTCATCAAGTCAGCCTGAGCCAGAGGACTCAGCAAACCAGGGCTGCTCCAGTGCTGACCAGAGGAAGTGGAGTGAACAGGCTGTGAATGCTCAATGCAAGAAAGCCACATGGTAGTTGACTAACCTCAGCTATGAGCTGTTTCTGTTTCTCAGGGAGACTGAAGGTCTCTGAGGGCAGGATGGGTAACCCAGCTGGCTGCCTTTCCAAGCTCTCCCTTCAAGCTCAGCCAGGAAGTCATGTAAGTGGCATCCCTGTTACAAGTGGGATGTATTATCAAAGAATGATGAGTCATCTTCACTGAACTACAGACCTCGATTCATTACACATCAGCTGAAAGAGCGTCTGTGTCCCCGAAAGATAGTCCTGAAACAAATCCTGGAATCCAGCGTCTCCAAACTTTGGATCTACTTCTGGGTCAGAACTTTGATCTTTATCAGGCCTATCTCTAGTCTCCAGAACTGGTACAATTTACCTCTGGCTGCCACATCCCATAAAACCACCAAATATCCTCACAGTGACCCTGAGCAGTGATGTTGAAACCAAAACATGCAACCCTGTGTAGCCTGTGCCAGGCCCCTTGTCACCCTCCCAGATGGGGTAAAGAGAAACAGTGAGGAGGCCTGGTCACAGCATGCTGCACTGTGGCTATACCCAGCTAGCAGTCCCTTGGGGACTGTTGCCATGTGGCATAGGTTTGAGAACCCTCTAAGTTGCAAACTCAGCCAAGGACAGGGCTGGCCAGAGAATAGGGATATGTACTTAGCTCCCCGACAGCTTGTCTTATGGCCCTAAAATCTCATGCTTCAGGGCTTTAGCTGGTCACCTGTAGAGGTCAGGAAGGGATTTCCCCACCAGCACTGTGTTTTGGGGGGAGTTTGGGGGCAGGAGGGTGTTGTCTCCCTCCTTGATTTTAGTAGGGATTGACACAGTCCCACATGGTATTCTCAGAAGCAAAGTAGAGAAATGTGGTCTAGATGAAATTACTATAAAGTGGATGCACCACTGGCTGAAAAACTGTACTCAAAGAGCAATTCTCAGTGGTTCGCTGTCCCACTGGGAGGGTGTATTTAATGGGGGTCCCACATGGGTCTGTCCTGGGTCCAGTACTACTCAACATTTTTATTAATGATTTGGGAGTGTGCCTATGAAATTTCTGGATGACATCAAGCTGGGAGGCGTCACAAGCACTTTGGAGGACAGGCTGAAAATTCAAAATGACGTTGATAAATTCAACGAGATGAAATTCAATAAAGACAAGAGCAAAGTACTTCACTTAGGAAGGAAAAAAAAATCAAAGGCATGGTTACAACACGAGGAATAACAGGCTGGGGGGTAATACTGCTGAAAAGAATCTGGGGGTCATAGTGGATCACAAATTAAATATGAGCCATCAATGTGATGCATCTGGTTTTTTTACCCTATTGACAAAGAGCTCAGAAGATACTTTGCTCTCCCCATATAAATAGTATATTACCCTGTTAACCCAGGCCTCAACAGGGTCTGGGCCAGACCTAAGCTAAACAATGCTTTCTTTGGCCTTCCTTGGACCACAGCTTTCATCCCTTTTCATGATGGGGAGACAAGGGGCACTCCTTCCCATCCCCACTTAAGCACCTTCCCGGGCCTCCTAAACAAGTACAGGGGCCAGACTATTGAACACCACCAGAACAAGTTTATTAACAGCCCATCCAGCCACCATCCAATACAGGCTCTGCAAACTGCCTGCTCTACACAGGTGCCACTCCGTGGCAGAGCAACACAGAGCATCATAAGCAGGTTCCAAAGCTCCAGGGGCTGGACATTCAATTGTCTCTTGTCCCTAAAAGCAGCCACCACCTCTGCAGCTCAGCTGTTAGGTCACTCTTAGGGCAGCTGGAGGCAACGTATCCAGCAACCATCCCATGAGCATGAGTAAGTTGTTGCTGAAACAAAATAAAACTGACTTTGGCTTTCATCTTTGCCAGCCTCTTAACCCGGAAACCGAACAATAATTGCCAAGGTTAAAAACATGTACACACTTGCCCATTGTATTCACTGGGCCCATTATATTCACTGGCTTTCCTTTATGATATTTAGTTGCTTCTGTTATATTCGGTGTAACGCAAGAACGCTGCAGGCCTGTATCTTGTAAGATATTAGCTGGAGCATAGGTTAGCACACGTGTGGCTAAGTAGGCCATAACCCTGGACACAGATCAATGGTCACCTTTAGCTTTTGGGAACTAAGGAGAGCTTGTTCAATGGTAGAAGTTGGCATGTTCCCATCAGTGCGACCGCAAGGAACATGGAAGTAATAACTGCAAATCCTCTTAAGCAAGGGGTGACAGGTAGTATCATGCGCTGAAATGGCAGTCACACATATCAATACGTTAGCCTATAGAATAAGTGCATCGCAGTGTTACATTGGTGAAAAGCTAAAGATGGGCACAGAGGACTAGCACGAGAAGGTGATGCTCTGGCCCTATAACAGGGTAGTCACCATGTGATCTGCAGCTGTTTTTCCCTGGCCTCTTCCATTGCCATGTTTCTCTACCACTTGGCCCCTCAAACTCATTGGGGAACTTGGACCATTGGACACTGTGGCATTCCAGAGACAGGGCTGATCCCTTTGCCTGCTATCATAAGGTCTTCAGCTAAGGGTGCAATTCTAAGAGCTTGTCCATAGAATGCTACACAGATCACCCTGATCCTGTATTCTCTCTATCTTGTTATGTGGCTGGGGTCTGTTCTGGCTTTATCCATTATTGTACTAAAGGGATCTCAGATTTCCTGTCATCTATCCCGAGACTCCATAGCGTGAATTCTGGGTAGTCTGATTCTGAGGGAAGAACCTGATCACAGTCGGGTCAATTGACCATTCATCTAACATTAGCAATGTTAAAAAGGTTCAGGCAACCAGCAAAAATCACCAAAGGAAAACAGAGCAGATGCATTTTCCTGTTTCTGTACAAGGCCCTTTGAGATGCTGGGATGGGAGGGCCCATATTATAACCTAGGCCGGCAAATGAAAGAAAGACTAGCTGATATCAGTCAATGGGTTAGAGCTTCTCACCTCTGGCCATTGCTGTGCAGTCATGGTTGGGACAGAAATCAAAATCAGTTTCTTGCCCCTGATGTGTTGTTCTGTGGCTATTAACCCTCCCTTCCTCTCTCTCCCCCCCAAACACACACCCTACCGCTCACAACTCCTCTGTCACTACAAGTTGATTTTCAAATCTACTGTATCCATAGTCCCTTCACAAGAACATTGATTTCCAGCCTTATTCTTGCTTTGCTGGTTTGGCCATAGCAATTAATGGAGTGGGAACAATATTGCCAGAGATCATGCTTGGTACCAGTGTTACTCTCACGGGATGCTGTACTCACCGGAGCAGCGCCTCCTTCTGGCTGTGTCTGGAGTTTAGCTCTGCCAGGTTGACGCCCCTTCCTGCGGTTGTATTCCATCATTCTCTCTCTCTGTTTTACTCGCTCAGGCCTCAACTGCTCCTGCTTCGTGGTTTTGCTCTCCAGCCAGGTCACTGTAGTTTTCCCCTCCCGGGGGAGTGCATGGATCAGTCTCTCAGGACCCCATTGTCCCAGGCAGTCTTCCCATTCACTGCCCCTTACCAGCGCCCCTTCTCCAATGGCTGACAGGGGAACCCAGGCTCCTTACAACATGCAATCAGTGTCTGAGCAGTCCTACACCTCACTGCTGTATCCCTACTACTACTTCTTATTTTGCCGTCGCTCCCCTGAGAGTGACTGAAGCCTCTCTCTGCAACCCCTTTCTGTGCTCTGCTCCTGGGCTTTATACCAGCCCCTCCTGTTCCTGTCATAGAATCATAGAACACCAGGGCTGGAAGGGACCTCAAGAGGTCGTCTAGTCCAGCCCCCTGCTCAAAGCAGGACCAACCCCAACTAAATCATCCCAGCCAGGGCTTTGTCAAGCTGGGCCTTAAAAAACCTCTAAGGAAGGAGATTCCACCACCTCCCTAGGTAACCCATTCCAGTGCTTCACCACCCTCCTAGTGAAATAGTGTTTCTTAATATCCAACCTACACCTCCCGCACTGCAACTTGAGACCACTGATCCTTGCTCTGTCATCTGCTACCACTGAGAACCATCTAGATCCATCCTCTTTGGAACCCCCCTTCAGGTAATTGAAGGCTGCTATCAAATCCCCCCTCATTCTTCTCTTCTTTCCAGTTGAGCCTCATTTCCAATTATCCTCTTTGCACCTGGCTTCTCCTCCAGATACAGTCTAGGCAGTTAATTGGCCCATCTAGCCACCTTAACCTCTTCAGACCTCGTGTGGGTAGACACCTCATCACAAGTACCAAAGCACCAAGGAAGCCCCAATTATGCACCAGGCTCCCATTGTGCT
The DNA here is from genome assembly GCF_003597395.2 of Chelonoidis abingdonii. Classification (NCBI taxonomy): domain Eukaryota; kingdom Metazoa; phylum Chordata; order Testudines; family Testudinidae; genus Chelonoidis; species Chelonoidis abingdonii. Next base: position 154,452,958 of record NC_133772.1, on the reverse strand, counting down.
AACGACAAGGAGAACCCCTTTCCCGAAGGGGTGCTTGATATCCTTAATCATGCTGCTGCACAGACATAGTGAAAAAGGACAACACAGTACAGATTTGCAGCCAGCTGATGACTCAGTGCCAGTGACGGTGTTTCTAACCGTGTGATGAAGACACGGTACTGTGAACAGAAACGGCCTTTCTTGGGCCACCATCCCAGTATAAAGAAATGGACTTCCATGGTCGGCAGGTATAATAGGCCAGGGGAGGCTCAGCCTCCCCTGGTGCTGCCGTGGACACCAGACCCCCGCTCCTTGTGGGCCTTGGGGAGACGTTTTTTATTTATTATGCCCCATACAGGTTCCAGGGACTCCAGGGAGATGACTGATGAATCCAGGAAGCTGAGTAGCAGATACCACAGTGGTTCCCAAACTTTAACAACCTGTGAACCCCTTTCACTAAAACATCAAGTCTCGTGAACCCCCTCCTAAAAATGAGTATTTCCAGGGATTTTTCTCCTTTACCTGAGTATGAATTATAAAAGCAGTGATCTTGGAAATACTAAATTTTGTTTTATGACCTGCTTATTACACACTATTATTAATTATTATTTATCATTAAAGTATTTATATTACATTAAGAAAATGGCAACACTCTTCCAAGATCTCACTTTCGTAGCTTGTATCACTCTGAATAAGCCTGTTAGAAGACAAGGCTCCTATGTTTCATCAAGGAGTATCAGGTGTGAAACAGCAGGAAGGTATTTAAGAAGCCAACTCAGAGTTCCTCCTACACAAGCATTCAGGGCTTGAGCATTCCCGGCAAACAACGCATGTTAAAACAAAGCTTAAACTTGTTCTTCATAATAATTTTAAAAACAACACTAGCTGCCTATTTAATTTTAAAAACAGCAAAAAATATCCACCTCCCTTTCCATTTCTTATAAGGAGTCTTGAAGTTTAGATCTCCTCAGTGCGATAGAGACACTTGCTTTGATCTGCTTAGCTCTTGGAAGTCCAGCAGCTCCGGGCTGCTGGCCCTGTGCTGCCCTGGGTTCCTAAGAACAGCTCTGTCTGCCATTAGGGAATGTTTTCCTGAGAACCCCCTGTAACATTTCATGAACCCCCAGGGAATCAAGAACCCCAGTTTGGGAACCACTGAGATACCACTTCCTCAGCTGCTCTGGAACCTGCATGGGGCATATGAAAAGTTTCTTCGGACAAGAGCAAGAGGCTTTTCCCTGCAGCGGCTGGCAGTATGGGGATGGGAGACGCGGTTGCGGCTGGCCCAGGGCTACTCCGTGCAGATAGGGAAGGGCTCGGGGCTTCGGCCAGCCAAGGGCTCCTCTGGCTGAGGGTGGGCCGCTCCGGGCAGGGGGGTGTCTCAAAACTCCAGCTGCAGGAGCGGACAGGGAGTCTCAGGGCTCTGGCCACAGGGTGGGCGAGTGGGCAGAAGGGGTGGAGCCAGGGCTAGCTTCCCAAAAGGGGGGCTCCACCTGCCGCCCATGTGGACTTCCCCCATCCCACCCTTGCAATCAGTTATAATACAACAATTTGGCTACAGCGGCAGGTCTACTAGGAAAGCATTCTGTAAATGATATGAGCCACTGTTCATTTACTTAACGAGGTACTGAGCAAAAGATAATGTCTGCTTGCTGAAGATCAACAAAACCAGGCCTATGGGGAAGGCTGACACTGACCTGTCCCTAGTTAGCTGAGAAGATCTCTAGTATTCAGATGTGCTAAGTGAGGGTGACCAGAGATCCCTATATTACTGAGACCATCCTGCTATTAGGGAGCTTTATCTTATATGGACAACTATGCCCCCAACACACACCCCAAAAAAAAAGTGTCCCAATTTTTCACACTTGCTCTGTGGTCACCCTCTGCTAAGCTAATAGAAATAAATCAGGCTCTTTAATGGGTGATGTGACAGAGGGAGGAGGTCTGTGTAGAACTGAGAACCCCAGTGTGTTTGGTGAACTCTGTGTTGCTTTGTGTTGGCCATTTGGTGTGCTCACTGCCAGTCTGCACTGTCAAAGCAGCCTGGCCTGACAAGGCCAATCTATTCCTGCTCAGAAGGAGTGAGAAGACCCATCAAGGGCCATCAACACTGATTGTTTCTTCCCTACTGGCCCATCCACAAGAACAAACAATTCACCTGACTGGGAGAAGTTCTGAGCATGGGCACATGGCCAATGGGATCAGAGACTCTATTTAGGGGGGAATATGCTCTCTGTGAAGGGGGGGACACTCACCACCACCTGTCAGAAGACTGCGCAGAGGACAGAGAAGATAGGTGGGGTCTGCCTAAGCTTGAAATACTGACCAGGTCCTCTCAGGCTCTCAGAAGGGGTGAGATCAGACACACGGAGGTGGCATCTCAGGACTGTTTGTTGTTTTTCCAAAGATCTGTAACTCTGTTTACAGTAAAGTGCCAGTGGTGCAAAATCCCTTTGCTAAGCCGGCATTCCTTGCTCACCTGCCACGCTGTCCCAGAAGGGGTTAATTGAGAAGCCCAGCGCCCACAGCAAAGTGGAACTCTGGACACAAATAAGCACCTTATTCCAACACCCATTATCCTTCCACATCCCCACCCCACTCTCCTTCCTACTTTTCCCTCTTTTCTCATTCTTTTACTCTCCACTTCCCATCTCTTCCTCCTCCCCAGGGATGCCGGCCCTGCATGCCAGGCATTCAGCTGGCACAGGCGAGATCTATCCCATAGACTCATAGAAATGTAGGGCTGGATGAGATCTCAAAAGGTCACCTCGTCCATGCCCCTGTACTGAGCCAGGATGAAGTATACCACATTCAATGGTGCATAGTAAAATGGTCAATGAAATTCAATGTTGATAAATGCAAATTAATGCACGTCGGAAACCATGGTCCCAGCTATACATATAAAATGATGGGGTCTAAATGAGCTGTTACAACTCCAGAAGGCATCATGGATAGTTCTCTGAAAACATCTGCTCCATGTGCGGCGGCAGTCGAGAAAGTGAACAGAATGGTAGGAGCCATTAGGAAAGGGATAGATAGTAAGACATAAAATATCATATTTCCACTATATAAATCTATGCTACGCCCACGCCTTGAACACTGTGTGCAGTTCTGTCGCCCCATCTCAAAAAAGATATATTGGGATTGGAAAAGGTTCAGAAAAAGGCAACAAAAGGGATCAAGGGTCTGGAACAGCTCCCATATGAGGAGAGATTAATAAGACTGGGACTTTTCAGCTTGGAAAAGAGACAACTAAAGGAGGATATGACAGAGGTCTATAAACTCATGAATGGTGTGGCAACAGTGAATGAGAAAGTGTTATTTACTCCTTCTCATAACACAAGAATCAAGGGGTTCCCAATTAAATTAATTGGCAGCAGGTTTCAAACAAACGAAAGTATTTCTTCACACCACACAGTCACTCTGTAGAACTCATTGCCAGGAGATGATGTGAAGGTCAAAACTATACTCGGGTTCAAGAAAAGTAGTAGATAAGTCCATGAAGGATTGGTCCATCAATGGCAATTAGCCAAGATAATCAGGGATGCAACCCCTTGCTCTGGGTGGCCCTAGCCTCTGACCGCCAGAAGGTGGGAATGGACGACAGGGGATGGATCGCTTGATGATTCCCTGTTCTGTTCATTCTCTCTGAAGCACCTGGCACTGGCCACTGTTGGAAGACAGGATACTGGGCTAGATGGCCCACTGGTCTGACCCAGTATGGTCTTTCTTATGTTTTATAGTTTCCCTGGCATCATAAAGCTCATGGTGGTGCCAATAGCCCAGCCTGCTTGTGAGAAGAGATGGACACCCTAGCAGTAGTGGTGCAGAATGAGGTAGAAGACAACTGGGAGATATTTTAATCAAAAGCAGGGGTGTAAAGAATCTGCGTTCAGAGAGCCCTCCAGGATAGGGAAAGGGAGTAGGCTGATCTGGAGTAATGTTCCCCTTCCAAGCAAGGAGCTCTGCTCCACATGGTTACACTGCTACTCCCCTGTGGTTCAGAAAAGCTGAGAGGAGAGGAGGGGGACAGATTTGACTCCCTCGTCATCTCCCATTGGCATGAGATCTCTAAAGCCTCCAAGCAACGGTGCCTGACAGTCAGTGAAGTGAGACGGAAGCGCAAAGTGCTGCCTCAGCCAGGCCAGCAAAGGGGAGAGGTCTCCAGCTCATTGGATGGAACACAAATCTCACTTGTGTACAACGGTCTTCATTGTTTTACAGTGGTTTTATGCAATGCAGGAGTTGGGATCTCAGCAGGAGGCCAATGCAGGGTATCCTTCGTACAATAATTGGGATGTGCTGAGTTCACGATGGGTAGGCCTGGTGACAGGACTGGGCTGAGCTAGGGAATAGAATGTAATACAGACTCAGCACACAGAGTCCTCAGGCCAATTTAAAGGGGAAAGTTAACAGACCCCAGATACTGAAACTCCAGTTTCATTTCGAGGTCCCACTCTCAGACTCTCTGTTCTGGAAAGCAGTTATCATAGAATCACAGAATCGCAGGACTGGATAGGACCTCGAGAGGTCATCTAGTCCTCTTCTCTGCACTCCTGGCAGGACTAAGTATTATCTAGACCATCCCTGACAAGTGTTGGTTTAACCTGCTCTTTAAAAACCTCCAATGATGGAAATTCCACAACCTCCCTAAGCAATTTATTCCAGTGCTGAACCACCTTGACAATCAGGAAGTTTTTCGTAATGTCCAGCCTAAATCGCCCGTGCTGCAATTTAAGCCCATTGCTTTTTGTTCTATCCTCAGAGGTTAAGGAGAACAATTTTTCTCCTTCCTCCTTGTAACAACCTTTAATGGGCTTGAAAACAATTATCATGTCCCCTCTTAATCTTCTCTTCTCCAAACTAAACAAATCCAGTATTTTCAATCTTCCCTCAAAGGTCTTGTTTTCTAGACCTTTCATCATTTTTGTTGCTCTTCTCTGGACTTTCTCCAATTTGTCCACATCTTTCCTGAAATGTGGCACCTAGAACTGGACACAATACTCCAGCTGAGGCCTAATCAGTGTGGAGTAGAGCAGAAGAATTACTTCTCGTGTCTTGCTTATAATACTCCTGCTAATATGTCCCAGAATGATGTTTGCTTTTTTTGTAACATTGTTGACTCATATTTAGCTTGTGATCCACTGTAACCCCCAGATCCCTTTCTGCAGTACTCCTTCCTAGGCAGTCATTTCCCATTCTGTATGTGTGCAACTGGTTGTTCCTTCCTAAATGGAGTACTTTCAATTTGTCCTTATTGCATTTCATCCTATTTACTTCAGACCATTTCTCCAATTTGTCCAGATCATTTTGAATTTTAATCCTCTCCCCCGAAGCACTTGCAACCCCGCTCAGCTTGGTATTGTCTGCAAACTTTATAAGTGTACTCTCCATGCCATTATCTAAATCATTGATGAAGACATTGAACAGAACCGGACCAAGAACTTATCACTGCAGGACCACTCTTGACATGCCCTTCCAGCATGACTGTGAACACTGATAACTACTCTCTGGGAACAGTTTTCCAGCCAGTTCTGCACCCACCTTGTAGTAATTCCATCTACGTTGTATTTCCCTAGTTTGTTTATGAGCAGGTCATGCGAGACAGTATCAAAAGCCTTACTAAAGTCAAGATATACCACATCGGCCGCTAACCCCCATCCACGAGTCTTGCTAGCCTGTCAAAGAAAGCTATCGGATTGGTTTGACACGCTTTGTTCTTGTGATGGAAAGTGTGCTCCAAGAGCAAACTGGGATCCGGGTGCAGTGCTAAAGCAAACCAGCAGGGGGGGGTCTGAACTCAAAGGAGGACAGAAAATAGCCTGTTTCCTCCACTGAGGCGGAACCAGCAGGTCGAACTCATCGGAAATGTCCAGACCGTTTACGAGAGAAAAGATGAAAATGCGCATGAAGAGAAGGTGATCAATAACACTCCAAGCTTCCCTGTCTCTTTCCACAGGGCAAAATCAGCCACTCTATGCCAGAGTAAAGGAAGCCTGGGACTGCTGATGCTTTCCATGCCCTTGATATGCCTGCTCAACCAATTACTCCTGGAAAGCTCTTTAAACATGGAAAGCACAATGCAAGTGCCAAGTATTATCACTCTTTCCTGGAACATGTGCTTCTGCAACTGTTCTCCCCTGCCTGTCTCTGGAAAAGAAATCCCCACCAAATTGTACAAGCAAGCAGAGGCCTTTTCAAATGTCTAACAAATGGGCTTAAAATGGTGTTTGATCCCAGAGACTCAAACAGACCAATCAGGTGCTGGAGGGACTTTGACAGATAGTTTTGCCATGTAAGTTGATTTTCATTTTATGAGGATCACATCATTCCTTTTGCATATTATGTCTTTTATCCTCTGACTCTCATCTTCATCTCAATGCAAATATACAAAGGAATGCTCCCGACTGGATGAAAGTTACCAGCTTTATTATTTCCCAGTAAACTGCACACAGTCAAAAAAGAAAAAAATGTTCAGTGAAAAGACCTGAAAGGTCAATACCACGTGTCTCAGGCACACAACATCAAGTCACTATGCCCTACACATGCAATTCTCAAACACGACATCCTGGAAAATACAGATCTGCGGCCTAAACAGATGAAATTACACTTTAATATTCAATGTTCGAGAAGGAAACGGATAGAATCGATGCTCACTGTAGTTGTGCTTCATTTAACTTAAATGCGTCAATACACACATCACACAAAGCCAATACACACAACCTCATTCCATTCCCTTGACATGTACAGTGCACTGAAAAGGATCTGTTTGGAAGCACGACATGGATTCATTCTGTATCTCTCTTAATACTATTCCATTGCAATGTAAGCCCAGGAACTCGGATTAGGAATTGCTGAACCCTGGGCCCCAGCCCAGGGCTCCTGCATCTACACGGCATTATGTGTGCCCAAGTCCAACCATCCATATCCCAGAATTCCTAGCATCCTCCCCAAATGAAGGGCCATTCTAGCCCTTTGTTCGTGGTGCAGCATGGGAAACTTGACTGTCCACCAAACTTGACTGTCCAGAGAACAAAGTTGGCCTGTGGGATACTTTTGAGACTCCTAGAGCACGAGTCCAGTGGGGTTGTGTCTATGCTGCAAAGCAATATGGCTAGAACCCTGGGTCCCAGCTTGACTCAGACTCAGACCCTGCATCCCTGGGGGGTCCTGGGACCCTGGGTCTGAGCCTTGGACTGGTGTGATTTGTGTTTAGACAGAAGGGGAGTTAGCCTTGAGCCTGAGTCTGGACCCTGGGGTTACACTGCAGTGTAGATGAACTAAGGATTCAAGACCTCTTCTTTTTCCTGCACAGTATTTTTTTTCACTCAAAACCACCTGAATGGCTTGGGTTTGTCGATGATTTTTTTCTCTTGCTGCTGTGTCCATCCATTATCCTTCCCTGGGATTGCTTCAGACACAAAGCAAATACATTAATGGAACCCAGAGTCCTTTTGTCAGCTGATGAAGAGAACTCTGACGATAACCAAACATTGCAGCCGTATACATCAGACATCTGAGTTCTCCCCTGTATGCACGGATCAGCCTGGTCTTAAGTTTTCTGCTGGTGTCGGAAAATTCAGTAAATCTTCTCAGGTATAAATTCCAAACTACATTGAATAATCTAACCTGTTTTAGGATGTGATACTGTGCTCCTCACTCAGGCAAAACTGCCACTGACTTCAATGGGACTACTCAGGGCACTGATCCTTCTGCACACGGTTAGTTTTACTCAGGTGAGTGGTCCCACAGCACGGCTACTCACCCGAGCAGTTATTCATAGATTTTAGGGCAACCATGATTATTCAGACTGATCCTCTGCATAACACAGGCCATAGCATTCCACCCAGTGATTCCTGAACCAAGCCAATAACGTCAGAACACGCCAGAACAAGACATCCAATCTCGATTTAACATTTAGCACAGGGACATTTCTGGATCTGGCCCAAAATGAATAGTGCCAGCCTAAGAACTTAGTATTTAGATTCAGTTTGGTGTAGATAAAAGACAACATTACTGTACTGGGGCATTTGCTGTCATGTAAACTTTTACCTGCTCACACACAAAGGCTGCATTGCTATTAAATGGGCATTGGACAAAGAGGGGAATATTAATAGCCTTCATTCCCTTTGGCTCCATTTAAAGATTTCTGGCATAGGCACCTCAATAATCCCTTGCTTTTTTCTCTCCAAGAGCTGTGAACAGTGGATGGAATTTCCCTTACTGGTTGTGCCTATGAACCAAGAGTGAAGTTCATGACAGCAAAGAGCCTAAACTGGGCATAATTTAAAGCCTCTATAAGCCTGGGGGTCTTGAGCAGTGTATAGGGCCTTGTTTGGGGGGCAGTGAAGGGTCCACTCCTGCTCCCACTACCATCAACAATAAAACGCACTTAGATTTCAACAGGATCAGGCCCAACGTGACAATTGTTGGGGTGTAAATCTGTGCATCGTGGCTATGCCAGCAAGCTCTCCCTTCTGCTAGCAGAGAACTCCACGTGCCAGCAACCAACCAACTCTCTGTATAACTTAACTTAAATTTATTCATCTGAATTTGGGTTATTGCAGATTATGTACTATATGTATCTTACGAGTTTTTAAACAAGCTTTGTACCTGTGGATTATCTAAGCACTATACCCAGATGTACAGACACACTTTTCTCAACATGTATATTATGTAATTTTAACATTAGCTTTAATAAAATTTTTATATCTGGCACGTAAATACCTTGCATTGGTGGCTACAGAAGTGCCATGCGAACGCCTGCTCTCACTTTCTGGTGACATTGTAAACAAGAAGTAGGCAGCAGTATCTCCCATAAATGTAACCAACCTTGTTTGTCTGAGCGATTGGCTGAACAAGAAGTAGGACTGAGTGGACTTGTAGGCTCTGAAGTTTTACATTGTTTTGTTTTTGAGTGCAGTTATGTAACAAAAACATCTACATTTGTGAGTTGCACATTCATGATAAAGAGATTGCATTATGGTACTGAATGAGGTGAATTTAAAAATACTATTTCTTTTGTCTGTCATTTTTACGGTGCAAATTTTTGTAACAACAATAATATAAAGTGAGCACTGTACACGTTGTATTCTGTCTTGTAAGAGAAATCAATATACTTGAAAATGTAGAAAAAATCAAAATATTTAATATATTTCAACCGGTATTCTGTTGCTTAACAGTGCGATTAATTTTTTTGAGTTAACCTCATGCGTTAACTGCAATTAATCGACAGGTCTATGTTAGATTTATAATACAACCTTAAAAAAAAAAAGAGAAACTTCTGCTTTAAAGCCTGCCTTCAAAACTAGGTCAAGAAATGGACTGTTCAGTCAGGGCCCTTGAGAAAACCAAACGACTCTAGGTCTATTTCTATCTACCCAGGCATTTCAAATAACTCCCATCACTCGGGTACTTAGGCAGCATGCAAGTCTGGCAAAACACAGCGTTTATAATGGTCTGAGCAACTGATTAGCATTTTGTTGTTGTTGTTAACGCTATAAAGGAGGCTGGATAATTGAGCCCAGTGGTGTCAAGAGCTCGTTCCAAGGGCATTTCATTTGTCAAATGAGCTGATGTCAGCTGATCCAGTCCACAAACATTCCCATGGCCTTCAATGGGTCTTGATCAGGCCTTAAACTTCTTCCCAAACCTACCAGGCGCCTAATCCTGCAGCCCGTGCTCACTGTGCCCCTGTGGATTAGGCTCCAGAAATGAATACGTTACCATCAATGTTCCCGCTAATTTTTCCCACCCATGTGCGGAATGAATTTTGTTGTGTGCACCAATATGGAGATAATGTGTGGTGGAGGTGGGGCTGAGGGGTTCAGATTTGGGAGGGAGCTTAGGGCTGGGGCAGAGGGTTGGGGCACGGGGGGGAGGACTCCAGCTGGAGGTGCTGGCTCTGGGGTGGGGCCAGCGATGAGGGGTTTGGGGTGCAGGCTGCCCCTGGGCTGCAGCATGGAGAGAGGACCCCCCCAGCCCTCTCTCCCACAGCAGCACGTGGGCTGGGGAAGAGTTTCTCTCCCACTCACGGCAGCCCCGGAGCTGGGAGGAAGAGGGTCTTTGCCCCATCGCTGCAGCCCTGGGGCTGGGAGAGGCACCTCCCACCACAGCTGCAGCCCCGGAGCTGGGAGGACGAGGCACCTCGCCTCACCGCCGCAGCCCCAGGGCTGGGAGGGAGAGGCGCCTCGCCCCATAACCGTAGCCCCGGAGCTGGGAGGGAGAGGCGACTCGCCCCATTGCTGCCGCAGCCCCGGAGCTGGGAGGGAGAGGTGCCTCTCTCCTCGCTGCAGCCCTGGGGCTCGGGGAATTGCCGCAGTCCCGCACACCCCAAGCTCTCCCATCACCTCACCCCATTGCCATCTTCCAGGCCCACGTGTGGCCATGTCCCTGAGTGCAGCATGCACGCCTGCACGGCTCTGCTAATTAAGCGTGCGGCCTCCCATGCAGCCATGCCCCTTAGAGGGAACGCAGATCATCACCACCACCGCTGATTGTACAAGGGAAGCAAGCGCCAAAGGGATGCTGCCTTTTCCCTGGGCAGTACGTCTCCCAATCTGGGAGAGGATGTGAAGCAGATCTCCCATCATCCGGAGCAGCCTTGGCTCTCCCGTCTGGGTCACTGCAGACCCTTTAAACCCTGATGCCTTTTGCACAGCTCTGAATGGCTGTCCTTCCGCCCTTTCCCGCCCTAGTCTGCTCAGGTCGCAGCCCGACTAGTCATCACGGGAGGAACAGTGACATGAGTGGTGACGGCTGCCTGCAATCAGCCAGCAGGGAGCCAGCCAGTTTGTACATCCGGGCCCATCCCTGCTCAGAAACAGCAGGATATGGATTCAGCTGAGCAGAGCTAGCAGTCACACACAAACATGTCAAGGGAAAGCCAAGACCTCGGAAGTCCAGTGTGTTTGTCTTCCCCACTTGGCTCCCCTTTTCTCAGGCCAGCGCCACACACAGCTTTTGTACCGATGTCACTATTTCCGGGAGGGGGGCGATTTTTCTACCGACATAGTTAGACCCGTACAGCTCCTAGCTCAAGTCGACGTACTTAGACTCACTCACCGTGGTGTCTTCCCCGCGGTCAGTCGACTGCTGCCGCTCCCCCGTCGACTCCGCCTGCGCCTCTTGCGGCGCTGAAGTACAGGAGTCGACAGGAGAGCGCTCGGGGGTCGATTTATCGAGTCTAGATTAGATGCGATAAATCGACCTTCGCTGGATCAACCGCTGCCCGCCGATCTGGCGGGTAGTGTAGACATACCCCTAGTGTGGATACAGTTATACTAGTGTAAAGGTGCCTTACGCTGGCGTAATCACATTTATACCAGTATAACTGCACATACACTAGGCTTTAACTAGACTGGGATAGTTCGATGTGTGGACAGAGACCTCTGCAATAGGAATTAGCTTGTTCACACATCCTGATCAGCTTGCAAAATGCAGAATGCCGGGCTATTTCCCTTCCTGATTTGCCAAGAAACGCAATAAAATAGGTCAGATTTAAGTGGTGACCTGATGGATGCTCCTGCAGCAGCCAGGAACATTCTCAGACCCCAGCTGCGGTAACACAGATCGTTGTGCTAGACAAAATGACCTGTGCTTGATCGGCTTGGAAATTAGGCTTTAAACCGCAATCCTGCTGCAGCCTTCACTCCACAACCAGTTTCTCACACAATCACATCCCTTCTGGTTTTAAGGAATCGCTATGAGCATTTTAATCATCGAATCAGCATGGGTGAAACATCCTGGCCACTCTTCTAACAGCCTTCGTTAGCAGTCGTATGCTGATCGTTGGCCATCACAGCTCTGTGTATCACTTGGGCGGCTTCTCTCTTCCTGCGAGCCTTGGGACCGTGCCACGCAAGTCTCTCCCTGGCGACTGGCCTTCCTCTGCTTCCAGCCCCGGTTCTTCCACCTGCTCCTCTCGGACCATCGACTTCTCTTCCGAGACCTCTTCTGCCTGCTGCAGCTCATCAGTGCCACCACGACTATAAACTGTGTGCACTGTGAATTTAGGCAGGGTGGCCTCCATCATGCGTAAGAAATTGTAAGCAGGAAGAGGAGGCTTCCAGGCTTCATCAGACAAAGTAGCTGAGAAGAGGATACAATCAGAAGTTAATGACCGAGGGTTGGGACACAATGGACAGCAGGTAGGCCCAGATCTTGCACTGAGAACTGCACGACCTTATAGACTCCTCACTCTGCGATTCTCAGTGCAGGCCAGGGCCTGGCATTTCTCAGTGGTTTGAGCATTGGCCTGCTAAACCCAGCATTGTGAGCTCAGTCTTGAGGGGGCCATTTAGAGAACTGGGGTAACAATCTGTCTGGAGATTGGTCCTGCTTTGAGCAGGGGGTTGGACTAGATGACCTCCTGAGGTCCCTTCCAACCCTGATATTCTATGATTCTATGACAACAGTTTGGCTGGAGCAGTTTCAGCCAGTTATGGAAATCACAGTTTCACTACAGTTTCCATTACCTACTCAGGACATTTGTTTTTCTCATGGCTGGAAAGAATTTGTATTTTTGAAATTGCATTTCTTCTTTAAACAGGGCTTTCAAATTGAGGACAATAATACAGTCATTTAATAAACACAATATGCAGTCCTGGCCCTTTTAAATTCCTCCTGTAGTAGAGGAGATCTCTTGCCCTCCAAGGTGAAGTCCAGTGTGTAAGACTGTGAGCGCCTGTAAAATGTTACCAAAGGGCTAGAGGAGTTTTAAAGGGACAGGACTCTAAATACCATATTCTAGTTTTGCACATGAGAAACTGGAGCCTTTTCAAAATATCTCCATTTCTCCCAAAAGTTGTGGGTTTTTTAAAAAAATTTTTCAAGCTTTGCATCACATTTACCCCCTTCCTTCAAACCATTCTGTCCCCAGAAAGATTTAATGCAAACCAACAGGCTTTGGTTATCGTGTGTTATGTGTATTGTGTTTGATGTGTATTACATATTGTGCATTATGTTCTTATGTGTGCAAATAAAGCTTTTTGCTTCAAAGTTATTTTTGCTCTTCTAGAATTGCTGCATAAGGGAACCACACTGAGCTTATCTGACTAGAACCAGACTGGACACGCACACCATGTAAGTTGTTTTGTAAACCTACACCTTCAGCATTATGTTGAAAAAGGTAGACAGTGGATGTCTTGTCTATTGTTCTGACTATAGAAGAGAGGACTAGTATTAAGACAAATCCTTTGTTCTAAGTACAAAGGAAATCTCCTTCCTGTGCATTAGTCTGTCACAGCTGAACAGGGAGGAGGTAGAAGTCACATCTGCCATCTGAAGTAGTTGGGACACCTCTGACAATAATATTTAAACGAAAGCTTTCAGTGGGGACTTAAACATGTGCTTAAAAGCTCTGTTGAACTGGGGCCTGAATTAAGAAACGGTTGACTGTACTTCTGAATTAGGTTTCTACAAAAGGAAAATGCCCTAACAGAAATATAGCATGCAAGGCATAAACATATGCACAGAAGGTGAAACTGGGACTTACAGGCTGAAAAGGGCTTATAGGGGACATCACTGGGACACTGTCCTTGCTCTGCCCATGGGTGAATTCTATACAAAGGCCCCAGTCCTGCCATGAACTGGATGTGAAATGAACGACAAATTAAAAGCCAGCGATAGAGAAAATGATCCCTTCAATATAAGGTGGGCAGATTCAGAGTGTTTGTACAGAGCTGGGGAAACATAATAGATTGACCAATACTGGTGTCATTTAGAGCCTAACAAGATTGGGAGATTGGACAGAAAGGTGAGAAACTGAGTGTTACTCTGCTGACAACAGGAGGTAGGAGATTGTTATCTTGTCCAAGAAAAGAACTGAAAGGAAGTGAGATGGATCTGTTGCCATTAGATAAGAAAGGTTCTTACGTATGTTTTTACTGGTAATTCCACAGTTGGTGGGGTTAAAGTATGAGATACATTAGTCTTGGGACTCTTTCCAAACTAAAATTCGACGCAGTTGTTGAGGGCCTTTTATTTCCATAAAAGCCTCACCTATTACCACAGTGTGGAGCTTTGTCTTCCTCTAGTTGCCGGATCACGTAACAGCTTTATGAGTGTGCCCCTGCCTCAAGGTGCGCACACCAATTCTTAGCTCAGGAAGTAGAAGCCCATGTTTTCAGATCACTCGGTCCTGAGTTCAATCTCCATCAACAACCAGTCTATTACCAGGAAGCAGTAGCAGACTCATAAACCTAGTATGTGGCCCTGCCACTAGAGGGGGACAAATTGCCAAACCATCTCCAGGGGTTTAGAGCTTCTCAAAACGTCTCAAATTCTGAAATACTGCAACGGAAGAAAGGGACGTGTATTTCAACAAGAACGCAGGCAAAAAGCGTGTCCCCTTGTCCAAGCCGCTGTATGTGAGTCGCACTGACAATTGCCAATATCTGCTGGGTTTGGATAAGTCGGCTTTAAACAAGCGCTCTAGAATCCACTCAAACCAGCTTATCCAAATTTTTGTTTGGAAAGAGTCCATTGTTTGGAAGGGTGCTAGATGTTAGCACTCAGGATCCATCTCCTGTTTGCCTGTGCCATCCCCGCTATCAATTAGCCCCACCACTACACCTATCGCCATAGGATCCAGGTGCTTTCCTGAGCTCAACAGTACTGTAAAGAATAGAGCCACTGGTTCTGTAGGCATTGACTGGAAATGGTTTGGAAATCAGGATCTCTAAGGAATTATTCCACTAGAGAAAAAAAGACTCCACTTACCAGAAACTACTCAGAGTACATTGACATGTAGAGATGTCTTTAGCTGTCGAGGGCAAGAGATTTGGGGACAACACATGGTAGATACCACGTTAAAAAGGGATGTCCACAATCTTGTTATTGGCCACTAGGAAGCTAATCCAAAACCCACTGGAGTCTTTCAATTTACTTCAATGGGGTTTGGATCAGGCCCTGGGTTATCTCCTCAGAAAACACCTGATTTTGCCCCAGTGTCATTAACAATCCACCAGGTTTGTATTTCACTTTGCTCCAAAACTGAGTGTTAGTTTAGTGATTGTGAGTCTGAAATTGTTGTAGGGACGAATTATGAAAAGCGTTTTGGCTTTTTCCACCTCAATTCCTGAGTCACACAAGCCACTGAACAGTTACCAATAACGACAGTACTCCATCTTCAAAGAATTTCCAGTACGAGGCATCAGATCCTTCCACTGATACTGCACTTTGCCAGTAAATGCACAGGCAGGCTGCAAGGCCAGCACTGTAAGTTCCTAGTATGAGAGCTGAGGCAGACTCAGGAGGCTTTCCACTAGCAATCAGCATTAAGAAAGCCTAGTTCTCAATAACAGAGCTCAAATACAGGTTTGTGGCTTATTGCAGAAAACTGATGATAGTTCGGAACTATTCCCACCCAGCTCTGGACAATAAGCAGCCCGCAAAGCACAGCACCTCAGACTGCTGAATCTGAGCTGTCTTTTCTGGCTGAACTATTTGTGCTTTGGCTCAAGCACAGAATAACTGAACTTTCCCATCATTAAATAACCATGACAGAAAACTGAGCACACTGCCTAGAACCATCATACAAGCATGCATACTTACCACTGGGAATATCGAGCCCGGCTTTTAATTTCTCAAGCCAAGCCAAGACGTTTGTTTCGGTGACAGGTTGGTCTGAAGGAAATGCGAATACTTGACCGCTGGAATGACGGTTCACCCAGGCAAGAAGAGGCAGAGGAGGTGGAGTGCTGAAATAGGCCTTCAGGACTCCTCTGCCGACAGGAGTGTTTTTCCTGTATAACAGATCAGATTGAACTTGGTCACTAACACGTAAGCAATGAGACAGGAATAGGATGTCCCCATTTGATAGGAACAATCCCGATATTCAGGGCTTTTTCTTATATAGGTGCTTATTACCCCCCACCCCCAGTCCTGATTTTTCACACTTTCTATCTGGTCACCCTAGACAGGAATGAGCAGCAAAGGCTAGATCCTGTGAGTTGCTGAGCGCTCAGCCCTGATTCAGCAAAGCACTCAAGCCTGTGCTTAACTTCAAGCCTGTAGCCAGTTGCACTGAGGTCAATGAGATGACTCGTGCTTCATGGTAAATGTGCTTCAGCTGGATCACACCTAATGCGTCTGTGTGAGAGTGAAGTGTGGCCCACTGTGTAGGGGCACAGTGGGGGGGAGGGTTACGGGGCAGGGGTGACTTCACTCCTGTGAAGATGATCAGCACGAGTCTTATGAACCATGCAAGGCCTGCGCTGAGTGCTGCCTAGGAGTTGGGCTGGTTTTCTGCACAGCAGTGAATTTCACCCTGGAAGAGGATGCATTTTACTAGCTATAAAGCAAACAGGCATCTCCTTCCCGGTCTAGCCATTTAAACGACACAACCTTTTCCTCTTTGCTACAACAATTCTTTCTTCCAAAAAGGTGATTTTTCTTTTTAAATAAAGACCAGCGGAGGATCGGGGGCAGGGAGAATTTGAGAAGGCCAAGAATTCCAGGGGCACTTATATACTGCACATTACTGGCAACCAGCTTGTTTGCCCTTAAAAAAAAAAAAAAAGAAGTGCGTTCCCCATCCACAAAATGACTCCCCGCCCCGCAACACAGTTCTCAGAATCAAAGCACTTTCTGATTCATTTATTTTAGCACTTCAAGGAAAAGAAAAAAATTCAGAGAGGAACAATTAAAAATAGGTAGGGGACATTTCCTGGCTGTTATCTTTGCTCTGTTTCACAATCTGGTTGATAGTGGGGGCGGGGGCGGTCCCTTCTTTTGCTTTAAATCTTTCACTCCTTCTTTTGAAAACGTTGGGTTCTCTCCCGTACCCAGCCCTTCACTGCATTGTTCACAAGTATTTTCACGTTAGTTACTCAGAAAGCAAAATCAATCAAATGAACTCCTTCAGCGAGAATTCATTTACCCTGTTCTCCTATGGGTGAACAATAAACTCCAGGGTAGCACCAGTTATCAGAACAAGGATAGGATTCAACTGATAGTTTAGTACTTTTCCTTGAACACTGGCAGTCATCATTCAACTCTTACTGCACTTGGCTCTTTGGGTCACTCTCTGTTTCGCTGTTGTCCAGGCCTACATTATTAAAGGCTTTAATCACTACTAAATAACTCAGCGTCTGCAGAGGAATATGGACGTAGGACTGCAATGGACGTCTGTTTCTGCAGGCATCCTTGCCAGGATTCCCAATGAGTTCACACTGAATATCGGGTTAAAAAACCAGCTCAATGGTGTTTTCAGTAACTGCAGACCCATGCTGTGAGCTAGGTCCTGGAAAGAAGCAAACGTTTTTTCACGCTCACAAGTTCATCCAGCAAGCGAGAAACGCCTCGTGGCCTTTTCCATTCGCCAAACTCAACATTTCCATTCTCATGCTTCGATTTAGGCCTCTATCGTTGAACAAAATGAGTAAGGGTTTTTCTAGGCTCAAGTAGTCGGGGAGGTTTTCCACTGTGATTTCTGGCTGCAAGAGAACAAAGTGAGATGAGTTTTAGGGTGAAAGGATCAAGGCCAGAAGAACGCAGGGGCTAATTTTATGGAGTGGTGCCATTTATACATTGGGTGGAAGCTGCTCAGATTATGGATGCATTTAAAACGCCTGGAATGCAGACACATGAATCCAGCGGGCTTAACAATGCCTGTGGGTATGAAATTCACCCCTTTCCAGTGGAATGGTGCCAGGCCTAGGCACCAGTTAGATATAACCCCACCCGCCCAGCATTTGTTTAAACATATCTATGAACACATCGCAGATGGTCATGTGATATCTCATGAACTCCCCATGTAACTGAGAAAGTGCATTTATTTTTACCGTAAGCAGCAATTATACTTACAAATGTTTCCAGTAATTGGGATCTGATTGTCTGAACTATGTCCAGTGCACTCTGTTTTGACAGCGAGACGCTATCTATTCTGTGATCTTCACGCCTAGCTAGAAGCAGCGCTGGAAGAGGCACGGCATATTTATGGGCCCTACAGGAAAATGGTTTATTACAACAATTGAATGCAACATCTTACACACGTATGAGTTCAATCCTTGAGGGGGCCAGTTGGGGATTGGTCCTGCTTTGAGCAGGGGGTTGGACTAGATGATCTCCTGAGGTCCCTTCCAACCCTAATGGTCTATCTATCTATCTATGATTAAGTACACTGTGGGAAAAGGCTGTGGAGGGAGAGAGACTTGAAGGCATCAGGGTCTCAGTCCTGTGAGATCCTGAGCACTCTAGGCTCCAGCAAAGCACTTGAACTCTATGCTTGACTCATATACTTTGAAGTCAGAAGGGACCACCGTGATCCTTAGTCTGGCCCTGACTTCGGTGGGGTTCCTTCTATGCTTCAAGTCAGGCATGTGCTTACGTGCTCTGCTGGACTGAGCATGGAGAACCTGATTTGCAGAGGTACTTAGGCACCAAAAGATGCAGATAGTTCCCTAGGCTGCAAACACCAATGTCAATGGGAGTCTGGTGCCTTGGTGCTTTTGAGAATCCTACAAGGTGTCAAGCTGCTTCTTCGGACAACCAAATACCCTTAAAAATCTGGCCCCAGCTGCTCGTCCCCTCATCGGGGCGAGCTCTAAGACCCTGATTGGCTTTAACGGTGAGCATGCAATGAAGTGGTCGGCTGAATCACAGCCTGAATGGGGGTCTGTGTTCACCGGCCTCAATGGGAAGACTGCAGACTCCCGGCACAGAGAAATCACCTAGCGCCTTGTGTCTGAATATTGAAATGGCCAGCAGCCGCTCGCTGCAATATAGCAGAGTCAACAAGGATTTGGGCAAAGTTCTCCGGTGGCTTTAAAACTCTAGGAAACGGCTTCCCTTCTATTGGTTCCCAGCCATATGGATTTATAGCAAAGAAACTCCTGGGACCCTGGGTATAAACAGAGATTGATGCCCTTTTGAAGGCTGAAGGAATGGGGTCTGGAGAGACAGCCATGGACTTCAATGGGATTTGGATCAGGCCCACTCTGCACAGGAAGCCGGCGAGAAATAAGCAGCTAAAAGTAACGGAAAAAAAGGGACAGGGAGACTTTTTCTTTTGCTTCTTTCTGATGGATGAAGAGGGATGAACATTTTCTCCACAGCCCCACACTACTCTGAAAAAGGGGAGGTTCTGTCTTTTTTTAAATTTTTTACATTAGCAGTTTGGTCTTGCCTGCCCTGGATGATTCTGGGGGTAGAGAATTAGCAAGGTTGTGAGATGACAAGGAAGTGAAAACTTAGCAACTGAGACTGGGGAAAAGATTCCTTCAAATAGAGACATAAAGTGACTTATCCAGGAGGTCAGTGGCAAGGCCAGGAGAGAATCCAGTTCTCCTGGATTCCAGACCAGTGTCCTCTCATAGTTGGCTATCATGAGAACACAAGACCCGCCATACTGGGTCAGACCAAAGGTCCATCTAGCCCAGTATCCTGTCTTCCGACAGTGGCCAGTGCCAGGTCCCCCAGAGGGAATGAACAGAACAGAACAGGCGATCCATGCCCTGTGACCCATCTCTGTTTACAGAGCAGTGCTGGCCTTATGACCCTCTCTACACTATGGCTTGTACCTGTATTTGAACAGTTACGGTAATGCCCAGACAGCTGGAACGTTGTCCTTAAAAAACAATGGAATTCACTGAAGTGCAGATCAGTTCATATTCTTACCAAAAAAGGGAAAAAAACCAAACACTTACAGAACCAACGCCTCATCTTCAGCATACAGTCCTGTTGTTACATATCCCCTGAGCACGTTTCCTGCTTCGACAAAAGCTTCCCTTGCTGTAAAAATACATAAATAAGTAAATAAACATCCCAAAGAAAAGTGCATTTTCCCTTTAGCCACTCCGAGAGGGCAGCTGAGCACTGGAACTGGTTTCCAAGGGAGGTGGTGGAATCCCCATCTTCGGGGGTTGTTAAGAACAGGTTGGACAAACACCTGCCAGGGAGGGTCCAGGTTTACTTGCTGCGTTCCCTTCCAGCCCTGCATTTCTATTATCAGACCCTGTTGGCAGCAAGAGCAAAGTCTGGGGCAGGGACTGTCTTTTTGTTCTATTTCTACAGCACCTAGCACCATGAGGTCCTGCTCTATGACTGTGACTCCTAGGTAAGATGATGATGATAACAACAAAACAACAACAATAACAACAACCAATTACCAACAATATGTAGTACCTACATCCTGATGGAAGGCCAATACAAGCACATTGTCTTACTGATTTTACATTTACGCACCTTCAAATCCAGCAAACTAATTCCTTCAAACTTGGCTTGACTTCTAAATCTTGGCAAGACCCTTCCAAATTAATAAATTATTATTACTTATGTGGACTTCCATAGCTCCAAAGAGCCCCAGTCGTGGATCAAGACTGCACTGTGCTCGGTGCTGTACAAACACTGATCAAAAACATTTACAATCTCAGGCACAGGTCACCGTCTAATCAAAAGATTCTATTTCTAGCTTGATACTGCCCTAAACTGTAGTTGCTGCAAGGATGTTCTAGGCCATTAACGCAGAACTCCGGAGGCCTCAGTGCAGGATGGCGTGGGTTTAAAAACTGCTTATCTAATTAGAGCATGTAAGTTACACTGGGGGGTGAATCTCCTAAACAACAGGTCTGGTAGCTACAGATCAAAGTTCTTAAGGCTCTATTGCTCAACCCAGCACAGTCTGGAATCGCTGCAGACTGAGCAGCTCCCATTTTTCTATCTCCCCCACACACACACTCAAAAAACCCTCCAAACATGACAGTTAAATGCAAAAATCCAGCATTCTTTCTTGATTAAAGGAGAGAATTCCTACGCTCAGGAGAAGCCAGGAATTTCCAAAACTTAAGACTGCAACTTTAACCCAGCCAAGTCACACATATGTAGCTTTTTATAATCCTCGTTAAATTTTAAGACTCAAAATATTCATTTTTGGTTTCAATATTTACCACAAAAGCAGCATAGCCACTCCTACGCATTCAAAAACCATGAGTCAGGCCCTGATAAACCATGAGATTGGGTTAATAATAACACATATGGGGTTCTCTTTCTTTGCCTTCTGTTTATGAGCTTTTAGGGAAAACTCAGGTCACATTTTCATGCTCTTCTCTTCAATCACAAGGGCCAGAAATGCTCTTATTTTTCTTTAAAGGAAAGCTGAGATGCTCACATAAATCACATGACTCCAGGACCTGGGGCTTAAAGTAAAGCCACCAGATATCACAAGCCTCATGATAAAATCATGAGACCTGGCCATACTGTAATATAGTTAGCATGCACAACACGGATGAATTAAAGTGACAGGTGCTATCTTAGTTTTTGGAATTTCCTCATCTTTGGCTGCTTAATCAAACTACTTTAACAAAGCACCAGTGATAGGAAAAAAACAAAATAAGCCCCAAAGGAAAAGCTGCTTAAAAAGGGGAGGGCAAAAGAGATCAGCAGCAAATGGAGCTGAACTGCCCCCTTCCTTTTTTTTTTTTGGTCAGATAATATAAACGAAACACCTCCCTACGGTACCCCATTCCAGTGCTTCACCACCCTCACTAGTAGAGAATTTTTTCCTAATATCC
>NC_133772.1:154419875-154431157 GCF_003597395.2 Chelonoidis abingdonii | reverse complement strand
CTTAGAGGTTTTTAAGGTCAGGCTTGACAAAGCCCTGGCTGGGATGATTTAGTTGGGGATTGGTCCTGCTTTGAGCAGGGGGTTGGACTAGATGACCTCCTGAGGTCCCTTCCAACCCTGATATTCTATGATTCTAAGATTTTCTAGAAGTGTCCAGGTGGACACAAGACATATAGACTCCAATTCCAGAAAGTACCTAGGCAGGTGCTTAAATCTAACCCTATTCAAGACAGCATCTAAGCAGGTGCTTGGGACTTAAGCATGTGCTTAAGTGCCACCCTACCTAGGCAGGGACAATGAGGATGCTTTCTTGAATTGAGACTGTGCTCAGCTGAACCAGATTTCGATGAATTCCTCTGGTTGCTTGTGGCCTGGATCATCCCCCTCTTTCATGTGCCTCTGTTGAGCCTCAGCCTTTTGGGGGCTGTCGGAGGCAGAGCCAGAGCTGCCTGCCTATCCCACTGCTGGAGTTCACTTTTGAAGTGATCACTGTGGCAGCCGTTGAGTCTTCTGTAGGAACCAGAAGCCTTGAAATTACGGTGGCTCCTCCAGAGGATAATGAACCCTACCAAAAATAAGGGCTGTCTAGATTCATCATCAAATGTTAAACTGGGTTTTGCTTTAATTCCCCCAGAATCTGATCAGCTCTTCACACCTACAGCCCTCAATAAAGCTTTGATGCTTGCCTAGAATAAACGCACCTTGGAACAACAGGGAGAGTAACTGCCAAGGGAGAGAGCTCTGCGTCCTATACAAAGTTTCACTGGAAAAAGAAACTTTGAGCGTGATCCAGTAGCGACAGTTCCCAAATATCAGCCGTATCTTATGAAATCATCCTCTATCCAGCACAGTATGTCTAGCCTCTTGAGGGTCGCAGTGACCTCTAGACATCAGTCAGCTGCTTGTAAATTCAAAATACTGTTGTGATTCTTCACCGCAGCAATGGAAAAGTTCCACGACCAACCCCTGCAGGTTTTACATGTGCTGATTTTTAAGTCTCCTGAAAGATCATAATTGGGAGATGAATGTATTGTAAAAGAGAAATGGCACAATAAACTGTAGTGGTACAAATTATGCCCCGTTGCAGATAGGTGTTCGTTATTTGCTGTTGGCTCAAATATCAAACATAGTTTAAAACATTATCCTGAGAAACAAAGAACAGTTATAGCTGTAACAAGTATTTTGTTCTATACCCACCTTCATGGTGCTGCGCCAAACAGGATGCGTGACAGGTTCCTTTTTCAAACCTTTGTAACCCTCAGATTTTGTTTGTAACTCTCCTTACTTGTTTTGCGATTCACGAGGTTTCAGCTTAAACAAACATTTTACCACTTGTGACGATGTGGTTCTGGCGGGACCCAACTGAGAGTGCCAAATCAGGACCAACTGCTCAAACAGGGCAGTAACAGCCCACGGCTGGGGTTTTTCCACCTCTAAGGCAAACCAAACCAGCCACACAAAAATGACTTCGGTGTCCCCCCTCTGGCTAACCACAAGTCACACAAGCAATTTCCTTAGACACACCAGTCTCCCAGTATCACCACCAGTTCCACACGTCCTGGGGATGAATGGTTATGAAAACCAACACCCCAGTAAGAGAAAAAGGTTCTCTTCAATTCCAAGGACCAAGCCCCTAGACCCGAGTCAATATGTTTATTAGAGAATATTTAAATAAAGATGATACACAGAGTTTGGCATGTCAGTCATTAGTCATCGGGGCACATACAGAGTATGGGGGGACGCTGGTATTTCGGTTATGGGTTGCCATATAGTACATACAGTCTGTAATGTCCCCAATGCAGGGTGTACGGTGGGTGGGGTCAAAGTATAGTAGGGGGAGCAGTGAGGGTACGTCGCTCATCTAATGGGTTACACATAGTCATGATTAGAGCAAGCGGGCGGGTCATGGGACAGGGTGACCCTCACGTGGGAATCCAGATCGGTGGGTTCAGGACTCGGGGATGTAGTTAGTAGGGGGTTGTAAGGGTTTCCCCCTCCCTCCCGTGGGTGCATGGAGCCACATCGGCTCACTCCTGGTACTGGGGTGGCGGTGATGTGTTCAGTGTAAATGTCCCTGGACCACCGAGATAGTGTCCGAGAGCATCAAACGTCTCATGAGTCGCATAGCGAGGCCCACCCCACATGCCCTAAGTACACGTTCATTTACAGGGGTCCCAGGCGCCTAGCGCCCCAACATCAGGGCGTCGGTGTAAAACTCATAGCCCTTTGCCCCGCAAGGTGTCAGTCCAAGGGGATATTTTTCGGTTTTTGGGCTCGGGCTTCGCGGAACGCCGGGTCCTGTTCTCGAACGGGATCGGTCACGTCGACGAGGATGATCTTTTTCCGCTCCGCGCTCCGTGATGACGATGTCTGGCGCAGCGGGCTGTCGGTGTCGGGATGGTGCGGTTGACTGCAATCTCACCGAGGTGTGGGGCGATGGCCTTCACTAGGCGGTCCTGGATGGTGTTGTGGCGCAGCTGCCAGGCTCTGGCGTGGGGGCTTGCAGCTGCACAGGACGTGGGGCAGGGTCTCCAGGGTGTACCTGCACTTCCTGCAGCGCTTGTCCGGTTCCGTGACGGATGGCTCCATAGAGCGGGACGCAGTTTAGTCGGGCGCGGTGTTGAACCGCCCAGCTGCACGGCGAAGCGACTGAAGCTGCCCGCGGGAGGAAGTGGTTGCTGGAGTCCCACTTGCTGGTCACCTCAAAGGCCTTGCCCTGGTCGGGTTTGTTCCGCAGGGAGTCCACGTAGAGTGCTGTGGACGGCGGCCCTTCAGGGACTTCTAGCACGCCTCTGGCTCCAGGGCTGACGTTGATGCGGCGCCTCCTGTCTCTGATCTGCGGCACCAGAACTCCCAGCTCCTGCCGCTCCTCGCTCCATACCACAGCGTAGCCCAGAGCCGCTTCCCTAGCCGGGTGTGGCGTTGCGGGCGCGGGCCCAGCCGAGGCGATGTCCCCTGTCTCGGCCGAATTCGCCGTCCAGGGAGCCGCTCAGGAAAGGGCTACATCCTGGCCGGAGGGAGCCTGCCGATTCACTTCCGGTGGCAGTGCGCAGGGCGGTTGCCACGACGCTCTTTACTGTGTGTCCGGCACGTCAGAGGCGGAAGGTGTGCATGATGACCGCGATGTCACAGAGGTCTCCCATGCGGGGACGTTCGGCGCACGTGCCTGGAGCAATATATCTACCCCCACGTTGCCAATCCTTTAGCAATCTAAATAAATCTAAAGTTTAATTCATAAAAAGGAAAAAGATAGAGAATGAGAGCTAGAATGGTTAAACTGATCAATTACATACAGTAAATGCAAAGTCCTTAGTTCAGGCTTGTAACAGTGATGAAGTAAACTGCAGGTTCAAACTGAGTCTCTGGAGAACATACCCCGCTGGGATTGTATCATAAGCATTCTCAAATCTGGACCTTAGCACTCAGAAATCTGGGTGCCTGCATGAACCCTTCTAAGCTTTATTACACAGCTTACATTTGATCTTGCTGCCACCAGCCAAAAATTCCAGGGTTTTGGCTCCTCTGGTCTCCCCAAACCCTTCCCTGGAAACCCCAAGACTCAGAGCCCTGAGTCTTACCACAAAGTGAAATAACCCAGTTCCCTTCCACTTCTCTCCCACCCAGACTTTCCTCTCGGGCTACCCTGAGAGTTACTGATGCCATCTTTACATCACAATACCAGAAGCATGTCTCCTCTATTCCACAAAGAGACAAACCCCAAAGTACAAGGAACAGAAATGATTCTCTCTCTCTTCCCCCTCCACCAATTCCTGGTGCGCAGAGCTTTACCTCCGTAGATCTAACACAAAGAGAATTCCCTCCCTCTTCCCTCCTTAGCCTACCCAGAGAGAAAAACTCAACAAATCTTAAAAAGAAAGCTTTATATAAAAAAGAAAGAAAAACACATGAACATGATCTCTGCATCAAGTTGACAATACACAGGGCTATTACTTAAAAGAAAATATGAATAAACAGCCTTATTCAAAAAGAGATACAATTTAAACATTCCAGCAACCACACACAGTAAATACAAACAAAAACATATAAAAGCCTATTGTTTTGCTACCTTTGTACTCACAACTTTGAAACTGAAGATTAGAAGCTTGAAGATAGAAAGAAGCCTCTCATAGCGAGAGACAGAAAAAGACACAGACCCAACATTCCCTCCCTGAGTTTGAAAAATCCGGTTTCCTGATTGGGTCTCTGGTCAGGTGTTTGGTTCCCTTTGTTAACCTTTTATAGGTAAAAGAGACATAAACCTTAGCTATCTGTTTATGACAGATGAATCATTCAGTCCCTTGTGTAGAGCTTCAACTTGTAGCAAAGTCCCTCCAGAGGTAAGAAGCAGGATTGAAGACCAAATGAAGATGAGGCCTCTGCCTTATATAGACTTTCCAGGTGTAAGAACTCTCCTTTGTTCCTACTGTGGAAAGTTACAGCAAAATGGAGTTTGAGTCCACATGGGCCAGTTTCTGCATACCTTGCTGAGTCACAAGGCGTATTCGCTCCTCTCAATGGGTTCAATTGTGTAGGTGATGGTCCGTTAATGGGCCATCAAGCAGGCTAAGCTGAGCTGACATCAACTAGTCTGGGTGTCACCAGAACTGCAGCCAATTAAAATACAGACAGTATACAGCCAATACTTATAACTTCAACTACAAAAATGAGTACAGACACTACAGAACAGCATCATCATAACCAGTAACCCGTAACCTGGTCTTAGACACCTTATATGACCCCCTTTACATAGGATTTGGTGCCACTACAGAACCTTGGTTGCAACCCATGTTCTATATGGTCCCAGTTTATATCAATAACGTCACACCACTGCCCAGCCAACGCCTACTCTGTGATCACGCAATGCGGATAAAACTCGGCATCAGATGCATCAGTCATTTCCAAGGCAACCAGTGATATTGACAGGTAGCAGATGACAGAACAAGGAGTAATGGTCTCAAGTTGCAGTAGGGGAGGTTTAGGTTGGATATTAGGAAAAAAAATTTCACTAGGAGGGTGGTGAAGCACTGGAATGGGTTACCTAGGGAGGTGGTGGAATCTCCTTCCTTAGAGGTTTTTAAGGTAAGGCTTGACAAAGCCCTGGCTGGGATGATTTAGTTGGGAATTGGTCCTGCTTTGAGCTGGGGGTTGCACTAGATGATCTCCAGAGGTCCCTTCCAACCCTGATATTCTATGATTCTATATCCAAAGCAACAAAGAGATAACTCCATATTATTTGTATTATGGTAACACCTAGAGGCTCCAACCAAGATCAGGGCTCCATGGTTGCAACTACAATTCACAGGACCTCACCCAGAAATCTCCTCTATGCGTATGGCTGCAGCCCAGAATCCATGGGGCAGGAACCATCATTGTGTTCTGCATTTGGTCTGTGCTCTAGTGCAATGGAGTCACGGCCTATGTCTGGGGCTCCTGGGCACTCCCACAATACCAATAAATAATAATCATAGTGGTAGTAGAATTACGGTGGCACCTGGCTGCCTGAACGGAGATTGGCGCCCCATGCTGTGCAAACACATAGCAAGAGAGCTCCTGCCCCTACAGTCTCTAAACAGACAAGACAGACCAAGGCTGTGACAAGAGAGGTAAAAACCCTAGTCCTCAGGGTTACAGAGAAAAGCTGGAAAATGTAACCCCCACCCCTCCACCTCAAACACCAGGCAGGAAATCAACAGAACTCAACATGTACCGGAGCTTTTTTAAATCTCTTGATTTTTTTAAGCCAAGCTTGTGATTTTGGGGAGATGTTTTTTGAACTCTTGGGCCTAACAACACTAAGCCGAACTCCAACCATAGCATTTGTGCGAGCCCGGACTCCATTGTCTGCAGACCCCGTTCAGTATGTCTGCACTGCAATAAAACATCCGTGACTGACCTGTGTCGGCTGACTCAGGCTTACGGGACTCAGGCTGCGGCGCTCTAAAATTGCTGTGTAGACGTCCGGACTTGGACTAGAGCCTGAGCTCTGTCATCCTGCAACGGGGAAGGTTCCCAGAGCTTGGGTTCCAGCCCAAAACCGAATGTCTACACTCTGATGTTATAACCCTCCTGCCTGAGCCCCATGAGCCTCAGCCCCGGTGTTTTATTGAAGTGTAGACACACCCCCTAAGCACATATGGTGTGGGGGATTCTCAGCCTCTGTTCTCACTCCCTTCAGATTTCAGTCCTCACAAGCAGCCTGAGCCCAAGCCCAATGAGGTCAATGGAAAGACTCCCATTAACTGGTTTCAGATTCAATGCTGCATGCAGGCCGATAAGCCCTTCATCCCATGCCCATAGGCCCACTGAAAACCCTGCAGTTAAGCAGAGTTTCAACTAGCAGTTAGTGAGCCAGGAACTTTGTCAAACACAGTCAGAGTCTTAGAGGTGCTTCCTAATTACACAGTGAAGCCAGTATTTAAGAGAGCATTTTGTTTCCAGTATACTGAAAGAATCAACCAACTTTTGGTATCAAATCAAGTTAATCTTCAATGTGATCTCCTCCAATTTTTCCAGGAAACTTCTCTGTTATTGTTCTTTAGAGACGTCCCGAGGGGCTTGTCTGCATGGGGAAATTTGCCAAAATAGTTGTACTGGAATAATTATTCTGGATTAAGACCATTTACGCAGGGGTTTAGAGCAAAATAACTATAACTATTTTGGTACATTTCCCCCTGTAGACAAGCCCTTAGGAAAACACTTATTGGTCCATTGAATGATTATCTAATAATACAATTTTATTGAAAGTGCATTGATTGTTCTTTTGTTTATAGCTGGACATCTATTAGTCTAACTTTAGCTCCTCGAAAAACCAAGCATATGACATCATACACTGTTCTGGAGTATAAGTGTCATGAGAAAAACATCCAGAGACGTCCTCATTCTGCTAAGGAAAGAGGCGAGCTTTCCCCTGAGTCGTGAGACCTGGGATCTGCCCCTTGCTCTATTTCTGACTTCCTCTGGAATGTCAGGCATCTCCCACCTTTTTGGACGCAGTCATTCATTTTCAAGGCCTTGAATTCTGGGCCCCGTCCGATGTGCTCAAAACTAGAAGTGGCTTTTGAAAAGCTGGACCTTTGTGCTCAGTTTCTAAAATGGAGATGACAGTGCCAACCACCATTATAAAAAATGCTTTAGGTTCTACTGATGAAAATGACCCAAACCCATCGGAGTCAATAGGTGCCTTTCCATTAACTTTCATGGGCTTTGGATCAGGCTCCATAGCGGGGTTAAATACTATTCTTACTTACCCTACTCTTTGAAGATGGTAATGTGCCTTAACTACTGCCGATCAGTACTGTACCTTTCATTCTATTACACTCATGTTGTGCCCTCGACACATTTTTGCCCTCTTCTGTAAGAGCGGGGCTTGTGCATGTGCGTATCTGAAGCCAGTATGAAGTGCAGTACAGAAAACAGTGCTATGGAACAAGATGTAACCAATCTGCCTCTGGCAGGCAGATTCTCTTCCCAGCTGCAAAACATCCCTCTTTCTGCTTTCCGGGCAGAGGCTCTCAGATTTCCAAGCTGGGTGAAGATAACTGACAGGATGTGGGGTCAAAAGACCACTAGTGTTCAGTTTGGCTTTGACTGGGGCATAGCGAGCCAGGCTATTTCTTGAGCTGTTTTTGAGGGGAACTGTGACTGCTCATTCTCCCTTTCTGGGTTGATTTATAGTCATTTAACTCTCTCACATTAAAGTCAGGGCTGGTTCCATTTAGAAACACCATGGACCAGATTGCCTCCTCTCCGTGTGCTGATGGAGAGGATGGAAGCCCAATGGATCCTGCCATGCGGCTCGGGAAGGTGCAGGAGGCGGGTACTGCTTGTGCCAGAAGACCCATCCTTTCTTGAGACATCCTGGAAGCCCCTCTGCAGAGATCAGGTTATGGAGGAGGGGAAGGGGTAGAATGGGGTTTGTGGGAACCAAGTGAGAAAACGGGAGCAGAACTCAATCTGCAGAAATGTCAGCACAGAGCATTATTTCCCACTGGCCAGGAGAGAAGATCACATGTTTTAAGGAAGATGCCGGAGGTCCATGCAAAAGAATGCACATGCTATTGTGCACCTCCGCCTGCACATACAAATCGGGTGACTAGGGTGCCAATGGCTTGTAAGATGCCTAACTAGCCAGTGGATCCAACTCATTTGCGTGTGCAGTCATAGCAATCTGACTCACTACCCCTCCTCTTGACCCTGAGTCCTCAGCATGTACAATTATTAAGAGTAACCACCAAAACCTCACCGAAGATTTTCAGTGGGTCCAAGCACTAACCACTTCCAAGCCTGCTTAGCTTGTAAAGTAAGATGAGCATCAGGAATTTTCAGGCCTGGTCTACATTACGCGTTTAAATCGAGTTAAATAGCGTTAAATCGATTTAACGCTCCACCCGTCCACACTACACTGCTCTTTATATTGATTTAAAGGGCTCTTTAAATTGATTTCTGTACTCCTACAAAACGAGAGGAGTAATGCTAAAATCGATATTACTATATCGGATTAGGGTTAGTGTGGACGCAAATCGACATTATTGGCCTCATTATTTTACAGTAGCTACCCACAGTGCACCGCTCCAGAAATCGATGCTAGCCTCGGACCATGGACGCACACCACCGAATTAATGTGCCTAGTGTGGACGTGCACAATCGACTTTATAATATCTGTTTTATAAAATCGGTTTAAGCTAATTCAAATTTATCCTGTAGTGTAGACGTGGCCCCAGTTGTCCTATCTATTTAGCTTAAGGTTTAATACCACTGTCCATAAGTACAGTGGCTGGACACCTTCCATGTAAAGTTATTAGAAACAGTGAAGTCCCTGTGGATTTCACAGAGTCACTGGCACTTCTCCCTTTATGGGGTAGAAGCTCTGCTTGGGGTAGGCTTTGGTTTTGATTTTTTAAAACTTTATTAACGTACTTTTGGTTCTGTTTGTTCCAGGAGCTGGGCAGATTGTGGGTTGGTTGAGATTTGCTGGGTAGAAGGGAGGAAAGGTATTCTCACAGTTGGAAGGCCTTTTGGAAGAGGAAGGGCGTGTAGCGTTTCCTTGAGATCATCAGTCTTTGGATTGGCCAGACTCTGATTTTCCCTGGAAGTTTGTTCCATAGCTAGATCCCCTCAACTGAGAATGCTTTGTCCTTGGCTCTCACGCACACTGCTGTGGTATCTGTGAGCTGCATTGTCCTAGAGGAACTTTTCAATTTACCTTGGGGTTTATCCATTAATTGAGCTGAAGATTAGAACAGGGCTTTAAATTGGCACCAAAGGCTGACTGGGAGCCAGTGGCGGGACAGGAAGATGGGCCTGATATGCACTAGTATGCTCACTTCTTTCTGCTGCTCTACACCTGCAGGTTACTGCATCTCTCATAACTTATTCATTCCACAAGGCACGTATGCCACTGCAGCCGCATATTCAGAGAGTGTTCTGCCATGAGCATTAATGTTCTACCGCTTTCTGCAGGGGGTGGAAAGATCAGGAGGGTGGTTGTTTGTAAAGCTGAGCATGATGCAGAGTTCACACCAAAACTTAATACGCACAATCCTCATATCTACAGTTGTGGTTTGATCTCCCTGGCTCCTTCTTATTTATCATTCCATCAAACCTACCTCCCTTCTCTCACGTACCCAGTTGGCGTAACATAGCTCGGTATGACGTTCAGAAGGGAAGGGAAGGAAAATAATCTAGATGGTTACTTGTGGCCATAGTAACTGAGTGCCTATGCTGTTAGGTTTAAACCACTGGTACTTGAGTTCACAAGGAAATCATGCGTTCTACTCTCAGGATGGTGGACATGCAAAGGGCAGAGTTAAAAAAACAACAAACCCTTAAGGCTGATCTTGAGTTATTCACATGCAAATAACAAAAAGTGTTAACACTGTGTTAACAGTGCAAACATCTGTCTCACCCTCGGGTAACTCAGACCCACCAAGAGATTATCTGGAGACTCCTCCACAACACAGACAACCCCTTTGTGTGACTGGGTACTTGGGTTCTTCTGTTGCTCCATCCCCTGCTGGCTGGAACCCTGCAGACTTAATGTAGCTGGTTAACAAAAGAGCTGGGCTTGTTCAGCCTGGTAAAATGAAGGTTGCAAGGGGATCTGATTGCTCTCTATAAATACATCAGCAGGAGGAACCCCAGGGAGGGAGAAGAGCTAGTTAAGCTAATGTGTAAGGGGGTCACAAGAACAAAGAGGTATAGACTGTCCGTGACTAAATTTAGGCTAGAAATCAGAAGGGCTCTACCCGTCAGAGGAGGGAGGTTCTGGAACGGCCTCCCAACAGGAGTAGTGGGAGCAAACAATCTAACAGGTTTCAAGGCAGAACTTGACACATTTATAAATGTGATTATTTTCTGGGGCTGCCTGCGACAGCTGGGGCCTGGACCAATGAGCCAGGACATCCCTTCCAAGCCTATGTAACACCACCCTGCACATAAAGGGAGGCCTTCCAGGTAATAAATAAAACATCTACCTCTTACACGGCGCTTCTCATCAGCAGATCTAATAGCACTTCACACAGGAGGGCTGCGTCATTAGATAGAGCGGGAAATGCAGATACAGAGAGGGGAAGTGACTTGCCCAGGCTCACCCAGGAGGCCAAGCTAGGAACTGAATGCGAATCTTTTGAGTCCCCGTCCTGTGCTCCAGCCACTAGCCTACACAGAGCTAAAGAGGGTATGAAAGTCTGAAAGAGTGGGCCAGGCGGCAAGTCAGAGGCCCTGCAGAAGGAGCCCCAGGGATAGCCAAGCGAGGAGAGGAGGCATGGGCCGGAAAACGGGGGGTATTATAGGGAATGACTGTCAATAAAGCCAACCCCAAGAAACAAGCGTGGTTTAACCCTATTCAGCACATATAGCCTTTATTCTGGAACAGGCTGGAAAAAGCCATTAGGCAGGAGAATATTCAGTCCCAGAAGGTGCATGTCTTGGGGATATTAAGAAAAGACGGTTACTCACCTTTGCAACTGTTGTTCTTCGAGATGTGTTGCTCATATCCATTCCAGTTAGGTGTGCGTGCGCCGCGTGCACGTTCATCGGAAGATTTTTACCCTCGCAACACTCGGTGGGTCGGCAGGGCGCCCCCTGGAGTGGCACCGCTATGGTGCCGGATACATACCCCTGCCGACCCAGCTGCCCTTCAGTTCCTTCTTGCCGGCTACTCCAACAGAGGAGAAGGAGGGCGGGTTTGGAATGGATATGAGCAACACATCTCGAAGAACAACAGTTACAAAGGTGAGTAACCGTCTTTTCTTCTTCGAGTGCTTGCTCATATCCATTCCAGT
>NC_133772.1:154397291-154410447 GCF_003597395.2 Chelonoidis abingdonii | reverse complement strand
GGTGGGCACACATTAGAATTCGCTCAGCCCTAGCATAAGAGCTGTCCATGTGGGAAGACATGATCGTTCCGGATCGGCCATGGAGGGTGCTGAACTCATGGCAGGTCCTCTGACCTACCAACCTTGCGCCAACCGCAATGGGGAACGGTACCCCCAGGAAGGCGCACTTGGTACCTGGACGAGATCGGCCTGCGACCACAGCGTGCCGGAGGTCGACGTGAAGATCTCGAGGTTGAGACGGCTCCGGGATCACAATGCCTGTAGCGGTGCTGGGAGCCGATACGGGTGCCGAGATTATCGGGTCGTGACGGGACACTGAACCTGTGGCGCGAGTGCGACGGTGCCGAGGAGAACGCATCAGGACTGTAGTGGCGTTGGGAAGGGAGCGCGTGGACTTGAGCGCCTGCGGGACCGTTGATCATACGGTTCCCGCTCTTGCTGCGCGACGAGGATGGTCGTATCAAGGCGGCTTGCCAAGAGACTGTATTACCTGCACCGGCGGTGCAGGGGTTCAGCGCCATCTACTCTGTCATGGCAATGAGATCCCTCGCGTTGGGAAAATGTCTCGGCGCTGGAGGACAGTATAGCTCGACCACAGTGCTACCGGGGAGCTGTCAGGCACGCGATTCAACGGCCCTTTTGGACTGGGATTGACGGTGCTGACGTCGCCAGTGCCTCAGCAGGTGTCAGTGCCGGGCGATCCGGCTTAGGCAGGCTCTCTGTCTGTGGTGCCGTTTGCACGGCCGAAGCTGAGCAGGTAGCTCGACCATTGGCGTGCGCCAGGGGACAGTCACACGGATTCAGACTGGATCGCGGCCTTGTGGGACCGGATCGACCGTGCCGCGTTGTCGGTGCCGCAGCAGGTGTCAGCGCGGAGGCGATCCGACTGAGGACGACCTCGGCGCAGTGCTGATTGGCACGGACAGCAGCAGGAGCAGGAAGGCTCAACCACGGCGAGATGCAGAGAGCGTCAGGCACTGGAATTCGCACGGCCCCTTGGACCGGGATCGACGGTGCGCCTTGTCGGATGCCGCGGCAGGTGTCCTGCCGGGTGATCCGACGTTAGAGGAGCTCTCTGGCTGGGGTGCAGTGGCACGGGAAGTAGCAGAGAGCCGGAAGCTCTCACCACGGCTCATGCCGGGGACGCAGGCAGGCACTGGATTCGACGGGCCCGGCGGAGCTGGATATCAAGCGGTGCTGGATCCTCAGCGTGCCTCTGCAGGTGAGTTTGGTGGCCGGGCCGCTGACTTTAACGAGCTCTCTGGCTGCGGTGTCAGTTGGCACGAGAACAGCAGGAGCAGGTGAGCTCACCAGCGCGTGCCGGGAGCTGTCGGCACTGGCAGGAGGAAGTTTGTGGCTTCCTCAACTCAGAGAAAGGGAGCGGTGCCGAGTCGGAACTTACGGGTGCAAGTTTTTTTTTAACAAGGGCCGGGTTGGCCGATGGCTGAGGCGCTTCTGTCCGCCGGGTAAGCCAGCGCTCGGTGCAGGAAGTGGAGGGAAATGAAAGTGCCGCTCATTGTTCTCGGCTTAAACGCCTTGCAAATGGGGCACTTAGCTGTGAAGCACCCCCGGAGCCACTGTAAACAGGAAGTTCGGTGGATCGGCTGTCAGCAACGCCTAGGTTGGCCAGACGGTCTAAAGGAACCGGTGGAGCCAAGGCATGAGGCTCAGGCACGCGGTTGGGGGCGGGGTAGTTTCTCCCCCAACCCGCTAACTATATTATAACTAACTATGCTAGAATAAACGCATAAGTTATATATATAATATTATATAATGAAATTATAACTTATAACATTACAACAGAACTACGAGTAGCTAGGAAGCAGATGGTCAAGTAAGCTGCCTCCACTGTGATCCACGACCGATCACGGGCTTGGTAAGAAGGAACTGAAGGGCGGCTGGGTCGGCAGGGGTATATATCCGGCACCATAGCGGCGCCACTCCAGGGGGCGCCCTGCCGACCCACCGAGTGTTGCTAGGGTAAAAATCTTCCGATGAACGTGCACGCGGCACGCGCACACCTAACTGGAATGGATATGAGCAAGCACTCGAAGAAGAACTGTGGGACGTAGAGCTAATAAGGAAGTGACATCTCCATTTTACCTACAATTCCCGCACTGCAGCGCTACCCTGGCTACTCCTTTCTCCCTGGATAGCATTTCTCGCAGAGTGCTGCTACGTGAGGAATACGTGTGATCCACTGCATGGACATATTTCACCTCAGCAGCCATGCTCTCTCTCTCTCTGGAGGGGCATAATTTAGGTCAATATCTTTGCTCTGAGAGAGGAGATGAGTTATTGCCTGAGTGTGGAAATCGCTTCCTTTGGAGGACAATCAACAGACCACCATTAACAGGTTTGCTCGAAAACCTACAGGAAAAAGATCACTGAAAAACTTCTGAAGGAAGGATTTAACTTAGCAGGGCCCCAATCCTGCAGCATGTGGATGGACCTGTGCCCCAGTGTGGAGAGCCACTGAAGTCAATGCTAGGTCATAAGAGTCATCCCACATATACCTGCTTGCAGAACTGGGGTGTAGGACCTCATTCTCTGGAATAGCCTTTGTTGGGAGCACACCAACAGAGAGCTAGACTGGTCCAGTAGACAAAGCACTAAAGTAGGGCTCAGGATATCTGGGCTCTGTTCTCAGCTTCTTGGATGAGTCACTTCACCTCTGTTTGTTCTCTCATCCTTTGTGCATTTTGTCTATTTAGACTGTAAGCTCTCCAGGGCAGGGCCTGTCTCCCCCTAATTGTACAGTCCATAGTACAATGGGTCTGTGCTCTCATTTAGGGCCTCCAGAAACTACTGTACTGCAAATACTCCACATACACCAGTTCCATCATTTAGCAAACAAGGAACCAATGAGTTCCTCTCAAATGGCAGAAATCCTCATCTTTAGGTACCAGATAGGAGCTCCTAATCCTGCTAACCTTGTATTTTCTCTCTCTCAAAGTGCCATGTTTACCTTCCTTCATGCTAGGGTGAAATATTCCCAGAACTGGCGTGCTGTGGTATGACGACGAGTCAGCATGGACTTCCCCACTTAAATATTCGTCTACTTCTTCAATGGTGGTCAGCTTTGCAGGGCAGGAAATGCTGCTTCTAGAGAAATGAATGAAAGCCAGGGGGAGATGCTTTGTTCAACAAGATTAGAAAAAACTCAAAACATGTAGCTCTGTTAAATAAGCAAAAACCACAACAGAGTGAATGCAATGGAAGACAACACACCAGGGAAAATCCCAACCGGCTTCTGGGAAGGAACGGCAGACCTGTGTCACGACTACTCATCTGTCATGGGTTTGCTCTCTCATTCTCTTCCCAGAGGGAGAACTCTGTGCAATGGGGCATCTTGTTTCAGTAGGTTGGGTTTTCATTTGTTAAACATACCCGTTACTCCGTGTTTATATTAGAAACAGCAAGGTCAAGAAATGCACCTTGGACTTGGAGCAGAAAGTGGCGAGGCTTGTGATGGTCTTTAGTTCCCATGGGAGTTCATTCCACAGGCTCGGACCTAGGGTGACCAGATGTCCTGATTTTATAGGGACAGTCCCAATTTTTGGATCTTTTTCTTATATACCCTCCTATTATCTCCAACCCCCGTCCCTATTTTTCACATTTGCTCTCTGGTCACACTACTCGGACCCACCCCAGAGAAAGTTCTATCTCCTGTAAAGATGAGCTTGACTTTTATTGCTGAGAGCACCACTGGGCCAGAAGACCGTGGTTGGCAACTCTGCTCTTGGTCCCAGAGCTTTTAGGTAACCTGGGCCCAGGCCAAGAAGTGCTTTAAAGATAAGGACTGGATTCAAAATTCTGTGAGAAGCTAGCATAGAGAGCAGAGGACAGGTCTGATGGGCTCATGGCAGGCTGTGTTGCTGAGAAGATGAGCTGCAGTGTTTTGTACTAACTGAAGTTTCCTAAAAGCTGAAGGTTTCATGCCCAAGTACAACATGTTGCTGTAGTCCTGCCAAGAGGTGATGAAGGCATGAATAAGGGAGGCCAGGTCTTCATGCACCAGGATGGGATGGAGCCTCCAAGCCAACCGGAGATGGTAGAAAGCGTTACTCGCGGCCATCATGGTGTCAGAGCTCAGCGTCAGTGAGGAATCCAAGAGTACTCCTACACTACAGATTGATGGTCCAATTGTGAGTGTGAACCTTCAAATCAAAGCAGACAGCACCGTGGCTGAAAGTGCCCCAAAATAATTTCCTCTGTCCACCAGCCTCACCTCTGCCTTGCTTGGATTCAGCTTTAGCCAGTTGTTCTACATCCAAGAGCTAATCTCATCGAAGCACTTGTTTTGAAAAATTTGAGCTGAACCCCCAGTAAAAGTTTGCAAAGCCTAGAAAATGTTAAAGATTGTACACATTGGGGAGATGGCGGGGGGGGCTGCCAAGTAGCAGACAGCCTAGACCTTGAATGGATCCATCTTGATTCCTTCTGGGGACAGGGTGAAACCTAGGAACTCAGTTGAGGTCTGATCAAATGAGCAATTTTCGAGTCTACCGTAGAGACCGTGTTGTCAGATTCTCTCCAAGACTGTGCAGATGTGAATGGTGTGTTGGTCCAGATCATATGAGAAAATCAATATATCATCTGAGTATACAACTACAAACTGGCCCAGTAGATCTTGTTGCACACCATTGATGAAGTGCTGGAATGTTGCTGGGGCATTAGTCAACCCAAAGGGGTTGACCAAATATTCAAACTGTACATAGCAGGTCTGAAAGGCAGTCCCCCTCTTGGACACGGATGAGACTGTAAGCTCACTGGAGATCCAGTTTAGTGTATATGCAGGCAGCCCCCACATCATCCAACAACTCAGAGATTAGGATTATGGGTTAGTGGTTCTGGACTGTTACTTGACTTAGGGCTCGGTAATCAACACAGAGGTGGAGGCTGCTGTCCTTTTTTATGAAAAGGGCTGGGGCACAGGCTGGTGAGGTTGACCTGCAGATGAACCCCCGGGCCAAGTTCTCTTGGAGGTGTCCTCGTAATGCTGCCAGTTCAGGCTCTGACATTGCGTAGCTCCACCCAGACGATATCACCGCTGGCTGGAGTTCTATCGGACAATCACAGGTCCAATGTGGGCAGAGGCTTTCTGCATTCTTTTTTTAAAGACCTCAGCATAGCTGCAGTTCTGGGGGGCGGGGGAATTCCATAGTTCCCCCAGTGGGTGTTTCGATGTGGGCAACTATACCTATTTGAACCTTCTTGGACCTGGGTGCAACCCTTCCTGGTCCCTGGCCACACCATCAGCAGAATTCTGATATGAAAGTGACCTTCTGGTCTCATCAATGAATGAGGGGGTCACGAAGGGTTAGCCAGGAGACACCAACGATCAGGGGAAAATGTGCAGAATGGATCGTGCCATATCGAGTTATCTTTGTGTCCCTGAATAACAGCCTCCAGGGAGACAGTCTCCTCCACATCTGGACCCAAAGACAGTGGAGAGCCATCAATAGTTCCAGTCATCTCCGACGTGGCCTCATGTTGCAGGGGAATCTGTAGGGCCTGAGCTGTAGCTGGATCCACAAAATTGTCTGCTGCTCCCAAAATGATGATGGTCTCTTGGAGGGACATCTGCCGGGGATCTCCCAGGATGCACAGCTGGATAGATACCTGCAAATGGGAAGCCTATGGATTAGGCTCAGGGTGGGTCTTAGTGAGGACTAGGGTACAGAGAAATTCTTGTCCCTCAAGGACCAGTCCGGTTCCCCCTCTGTGTCTGGATGGACTTGTTTCCCCAAGCTGCTTGGCATTTGTACTGGACAGGTCGAGATGACATGGCCAGGTTAGCTGCAGTAGAAGCACAGGTGGAACTGACGGCGCCGTTCTTTTTCTTCAAGAGTGAGGCGCTAATGAGCCAGGTTGTCTTGCACAGGTTTGGCGGGTGATACAGAAGGTGAGGTCCCAGTAGGCCTGTAGAGGGACTGCAGGGAACATCTTTTCTCCTTTCTTCATTCTCACAGCCGCTCATCTATGCAGATGGCAAGGTCCACAAGAGTGTCTAGGCCTGCAGGCATCTCTACCCAGGCCACTTTGTCTTTGATTTCTTCCTGCAAGCCCCCACCGGAACTGGTACAGCTGTGCTGTTTCGTTGCACTCTTGTATCCACTGTGAGGTGACGGACGTATGCCACTCAGGAGGCCGCTGTACCTTATGCCCCTGCCAACGTTTTCTCAGGGTGGTCTCGGCCATTCAAGCTCAGGGTGGGTCATTGAAGATGACTGATATTAGCTGGAGAAAGCCATCCCAGTTAGACAGCACCAGTCTACAATCTTCCAGCGGGGGTGGGGAGCGGGGGAGAGAGGGGCAAGGGCGGGGGCAGTCTAACACATCTCCTGTCAGTAGGTTGATTACCAGGAAATCAAACTGGGGGAGCAGGATGGATCCCAGTGTTTGGACAGTTTCCTGTTCCTGGTTGGCTTAAGTAGGGCCAGTGGGCCAGTCAGCTGCTCTGGGACTCTGCCAATAGGACATTGGGGTGGAGCTTCAAACTGGGCCTGGGCTTCACGGGTCCTGGGTAAGGAGCTGTCGGCAGGTTGCCAAGTGGAGGGTTGGAACATGGCTGCTCCTGCGGATCTGGGTTTGGAGGCCCACAGGTAATGACTCTCCAAACAATAAACAAACATAAGGTGTCTCTCTATTGTGACAGGGAGAGTCAAACCAGTGGATGGATGTAACCTTTAAGAAAAGTTGTTTCCTGATAGTGAAAAGATGTGGAAGGTTGTTAAGCTCATTCCAGACTCACCAACTAAATTCGAAGCCTCGTGTTGAAACTAAGATTAAGTTCCAAACTCTGACTATGTAAATAGACTATGGTTCTGGGGCAGTAAAGAGCCTTCAGAAATGTCAAGCTAAAATACTGACGACGCTGATATCAACAGGATACTCACAGCCTGAGAAATCTGAGCAGCTCTGCTGTTCCGAGCATGCCAGTGTAAGTCAGTGATCTTGCTCCCTTCTCATACATCTTGGTAATGGGAAATTGGGTGACATTCTGCTTCATGCAGACATCAGGCCAGTCCCAGCAGTTTACTTTGGCAAGCGAAATTCCTTGGGTTCCTGTAGCGGAAAACAAAAATATTTACAATAAAGTCTGAGGAGTCAAAGATGAATTATTTAGCAGAGAGCTTTCCAAATGGGCACTTAGTCAAATACCGAAAAATATGGTAACATCCATGTTAGAAATCCCTTTGGCTTTGGACTTACCGTAACTGCAGTGTTGAGGGCTAGATTCTGATATACTTAAACTCAGGCAGAGCCGTGCCTTAGTCCCAGAGTACTGCCACTGAAATCAAAGGGACTGCTCGCATACTAAGAAACCAGTCTGTGTGAGCAAGGGTATCAGAACCTGGCCCTAAATGAACCTCA
The DNA here is from genome assembly GCF_003597395.2 of Chelonoidis abingdonii. Lineage (NCBI taxonomy): Eukaryota > Metazoa > Chordata > Testudines > Testudinidae > Chelonoidis > Chelonoidis abingdonii. The sequence goes on along the minus strand of NC_133772.1, from coordinate 154,403,067 downwards.
CCCATCATCCCAATAATAGTATGAAACTTATTAAAATTCAGTTGAACTATTGTTCCCCTGTCCGCCAATGTATTAATTATCACAACACGTTTGGCTCATTTTTGGTTCCTCTGTGTGGCTCATTATACCACTCAGTGAAGTGCCGGCAGCAGTTTTACATTCAGTGGAGTGTTTACTTGCTGCTTTTTCTGCATCGTGTACATTTGACAGAAGACATGACAGTCAGCTCTGAATGGTGCGGTTATAATGCCATTAAGACAGTAAGGTGATGTCAAAACATTACAGCAAAGGACAAATGGCTTGGGTAGCTATCGGAGCCGCAAGAGGCAAGCACGTCCCCCTAAATCAGAACTGGCCAGTTGTCCTATTTAATAGATCTAATCTTGGATAGCTTCTGGTACTCGTCTCCCACCCCAAAAACATTTCAGTGCCAAAAGGAAAGGGGCATGAAAGGGAGGACGTGGCATTATATTAGAACTGGTCTCCTGGATTGCAATGAAGCCATTTTGCTCAGCAATCTTTAACATGAAGAGAAATACTCAATGCAGCAGCTACCGATATTATAGTCCACGTTTTTTTACCAGCAGCCAGTATGTTCTTTAAGGCAGATGTAGTAGGGGTACACAGAGATCTTCCAGGGGGTACATCAACTCATCGAGATATTCGCCTGCTTTTACAGCAGGCTACATAAAAAGCACTAGCAAAGTCAGTACAAACTAAAATTTCATACCGACAATGTCTTGTTTATACTGCTCTATGTAAGCGCAATATCTCTATTCCAATTGAATTATTTAAGAAGTATGTGGTAAAAAGGAGAAAGTCAGCCATCGTTCAGTACTAGTGGGCTGGGACCCTTTTGTATTTTGATATCTGATTTTGTAAACGGGTAGTTTTTAAGTGAGGTGAAACTTGGGGGTACACAAGACAAATCGGACTCCTGAAAGGCGGACAGTCATCTGGAAAGACTGAGAGCCACTGCTGTAAGGCAGCTCCTGGCAATCTTTAATAATACAGTAGTCGTACTCCGATTCAGCACTTCTCAGCAGGCGCTCAGCTCCCTCCAAGATTGGGCCCATCGCATGAACATGTACTAAGCATTCAACCCCTCTGACGTACCGTCATATCCACCAGGCAGAACTTCTGGCTGAACTCTTATGTTAAAAATAAAAAATAAACAAAGCTTTCCAGTCCACAGATATCCAGGGTTCAGCTACGCATGTGCTATGTCACACAGCCAGTGCAGAGACACCAGGTTAGTCAAGCTGCTGGGAATTTTAGATTCCTCCTCTGCAACCCACAGCAGCCACGCACGCAATATACTATTTCCAAACTATTAGAGACCCTTCCCCTGGTGTCCAAATGCCAACCATCAGAGATATCCATCTCCCTCAAAGCTCTGGATCCCAGGGATTCACTCCCCACTCTTATCTTGTTCAGTCTTTCCAAAGAGTAAATTTCTCACAGCCAAAGTTTTCAAAAACAGGAGCCTAATTGCTGGCTGCTAAGTCTGCATAAAGGCACAACAGCCCGTATCCTCAAAGGCATTTAGGCTCCTAACTCTCATTGGATTTCAGTAGGAGTTAGGCATCTCACTACCTTTGAGGAGCTGAGGCAAAGGACTTGTGCTCCTAAGTCACTTAGGTGCTTCTGAAAATCCCATCCTTCAGAGCCTCATCAGAATCAGCTTTTGAAAATTTGGACCCTCCTCTGTGACCAGCCTCCCAGCCCAGGGGGAAAGCTGTGTAAGTTGCCAGCAGGGGACGCTTCTTTTTTTAACCATAACAATTGTTCTCCTTTGCAAAAGGACAGGTGATGCCCCGTAAGGGGAAGCAGATAATGCTGTGTATCACCTGAATTCCTGTGTGGCCGAGTTACTCCCAGGCTCTTGACAAAGCACTGCTGGCTCCCTGACCGGGTACACGAACAATTATTTGGCTGTTCCCCCATTCAGGCGGAGCACCGCTTCCAACAGTCTCACTCAGCAACAACACGCCAGTTACTGGTAGCACATCACAGCAGTATTCCCGCGTCAGAGCTACCTTCCCTCAGGGAGGCTCTGGCAGGCTGCAGGCTCCAGTCAGTTCCTGGCCCCAGCCTGGCCTCTCCCTCACTGAGTGAGAGCTGGAAGCCTGCGTTCCTTTCAGGTCAGCCCTCAGCTGAGCTCAGCTCTCCCCTCCAAGCCTGACGCCTACTGCAGGGGTAGCAGAGCGGGGCTGGCTGAGCCCAGCGCTACTCATTAAGCTGCAAAGAGTCCTGTGGCACCTTATAGACTAACAGACGTTTTGGAGCATGAGCTTTAGTGGATAAATACATGCACCCGACGAAGTGAGTATTCACCCACGAAAGCTCATGCTCCAAAATGTCTGTTAGTCTATAAGGTGCCACAGGATTCTTTGCTGCTTTTACAGATCCAGACTAACACGGCTACCCCTCTGATACTTGCTACTCATTAACCCTCTCCAGGCCAGTGTAGGGTTTATAGCCCATCGCGTCCACCTGCGTGTATTCTCACAGCTGATCTCCATCTTGTTTCACAGAAGTTAGACATCATGCCAATCGAAAGTCAGCTGGATCAGGGGAACTGAGGCCCTGATACCCTTGTCATTCCTAAAACCTCTACTACTCTCGCAGGAAAAGATATTCCCCCAGTCACCAGACTCCATTCTTTTTGGGGATCTCATGAACTCAATGAAACTGTTGCCTAAGCTGGTTACTAAGATCCTCCACTTAGTCTGAAATGCCATTTTACTTAGCTCCTCTGTGCAACCCATGTGTGGCCTTTGGCTGATGTCTTCTCAAATGGACATTCAAGCCTCTGGCAAAGCTGGCTGTGATCCTACATCACTGTTTCTGTAATTCTCAAGCTGTTTTCACCCAGAGAGAATTTTAACAATGGGATGGAGCGCTGCTTTTCCTGGATGCAGAACAAAAGGAACATAAAAAGGCCTCTGAATGCAGTTATCTGGATTTTGGCATCAAAAGATGAAGTCACACAATGCTTAAGCAGCAACGGGCTTGAATCTCCATCATTCTCAAACCTAATTTGTAATGCTGCAAAATGGAGGTGGAAAAACCAACCCACTCAGCCAATAGACAGCTAATTATCCAAATGGCCACACAACATCTGAACCAAACAGACAAAAGGCGAAAGAGACCAGGCCAGCGAGAACTCAGTGACAGAGGTGGAGAGTGATTAGAATATGAGGACCCCTCTCGACCCTGTCCCACACACTCAAGGTAGTTATGAGCAAGGTCAGATTGTTAAGGGGAGAGCTCGCCTCCATAAAACCATAACAACCGAGGTCTCCAGAAAGGAAGGCAGAATTTCCCAGTGTGAAAACTCCACAGAGAATACCGCCCATGGCACAGCCTCAAGACTTGGGACCGGATCCAAACTGACAACCTTCAAAGCCAGCCATTGCTGGCGGAGTCACCACCCACAGAGGGGTAACCTGATCCACAAATTCTTAGCCAGCAACTCAGGGAGAGTCTCCCCAAGCCCAGGATCAGGCTGGAGACTGTCAGTGTCACTCCCTGCCCGGGATAAACAACGCAATCGTTTGTAACAGGCTGTGGAGGAGGAGCCAGAGCAGAGAACATGGCCAGCTACAGAGGCAATGGCGCCAGAACTGGCAAGGTCAGAGGGCCATGGCCGTCCCCCTTTTTGCCACGGCCTGCCCCTCTTCTTCCTCCCGAGGCCCCGCCCCCAGGCCAGGTCGGCAGCTGGAGACCAGGTAGCGTGGGGCACCACATCACAGACCTCTGCCTGTCCAGGGTGGGGTAGGGTAGCAAGAGCAACTCCCAGCCCATGTCCCCACTCCCTGGGCCCCCCACCCAGGGCAGGTGGAGGGTCTACAGCTCCCTGGCACTCTGGCTTCTGGTGAGCCTCAGGCGGAAGGGGTGGGGTGGGGCCAAGGAGGGGGCAAGGGGCTCCCCTACTTTTAGGAAGGATCCGCAACTGCTGTTTGGAGGGGAATGATCTTATCTCAAACTTTTTCTAGCTCTCTTGCCTGGCCTGAGGACACCATAGGGTCCTTCCCATGCAGGGCAATGCCTGCCTTTTGGATTGCAGTATGGCTCATCATAAGCAGGACCGGCTTTAGACTGATTCGCCCATTCCCTGGAATCAGGCCAGTGCCTAAGAGGGCCTCACGCCAGCGCCTTTTTAATTTTTACTCAACCGGCGGTGGTGCTCTAGGTCTTCGGCACTTGCTAAAGCCGGCCCTGATTGTAAGGTCACCTGCTGGGGAGCGTGCACACATCATTTCAGTGCCCTGTGGGACAGGAGACTTTTCCTGGATAATCTGCTGGCTCATCAGCAAATCCCAGCCTGAAGACGCTGGCCTCCAGGCTCCCCCCTAGCTCAAGATCACCAATCCTTCAGGGAAGAGGAAGGATCTCACACCACACCTGACACAACCTGCCCCTGCAGCTGCTTTGCCCAGAGACGTGACACATGCCACTAGGACTCAGTTCTCTTTTGGAAAGCCAAAGCACCCTGCTCCTTTTTTCCCACGACCTCCCTGCACGGGGGCACTGCCTTGGCTAGATCCAATACCCAGAGACGGCAGATGTAAGCCAATGCCCTGCTTGCCACACTTCACCCTCCCAGTGTTGTGATTCCAGGTAACTTAGCAGGCAAACCCCCACCCCAGCAAGAGAAATCCACCTGTGACATCCTGTTTCCTCCATTTCCCACTGGTTTGACAGCATGAGATGCTGTTATTCATCTTCAATTGTTTGGCGCCATCTGGTGGCTACAAGATCATCCATGGACAGCTCCATTTCATGTTAATTCTCAGATCTCGACGGGAACTGTTGTTTGTGTTTCATGGGGAAATTCCACGATCTTGAAATGCTTTCTGTTCCGAAATGGGGCATAACCAAAAAGTGTCAAAATTTTCCAGGAAACGAAATTCCAAGGAAAAAAATTGATTTGGGGTCAACAAACATTTTGATAAAACTGAAGGATTTCACTCCAATTTTGAACTTTTAAAACTTTTTTAATGTACTGAAAAACAATGAATTTCATTTCGAAAGGGGGAAAAAAATCAAAATGTTCTGTTCCGAAAGTGTCAAAAAGGGATGTTTCAGCACTATCGAAATGCTTTGTTTTGAGGGGGCAAGGGCAGAAGAAAGGGTTATGTGTTTTGATTTCCATAAAAAGGGCTTTTTTTTTAAACTGAAAAACCTTTTCAGAGAAAAATATCTGAGCAGCGCTACTCATTATCTTTCTTTCTCAGTACAGCTGCAGCCTTCCTTCACTCTGGTCAGCAAGGTTCCAATGGAACAGATGGGTATTTGGACAGGCCTGTGGTAGAGGACAGGGGAGCAAAGGAGAGCCTTGGTCTGACACTTGTGCTCGAGCACAGCTCTCGTTTTCATTTTAATCAGGTTGCCACCAGGGACTCTGCTGGCTCCCATTAACAGGATCGGACAGATGCTTGGGTGGAGCCTCATTCCATAACGGCCACATTCACCAATGCCTGCTGCTTTCCTTTCCTTCTTTATTTCTTTCTACCTACGGATCTCACAGACTCTTTCTGACATGCCGACAACTAGCTGCAGGATAATGGAGTTGCCCTCACAGACCGGACTAGACCATGCTTTTGTTTTGGTTGTTTGAAGGACCCTGTGCTGTAGCTGGCAGTTGGAGGCTGAGTGACAAAGGAAGGTTTGAAAGCTAGAAGCCTCTGGTAATTGGCTGAGCCTTAACCAGTGGGCGGGGCATTCACTCAGGCCAGGGCTTTATAAAGCCGTGCACAAGCGACCAGGG
>NC_133772.1:154339790-154393436 GCF_003597395.2 Chelonoidis abingdonii | reverse complement strand
TAAATTGCCTAGGGAGGTTGTGGAATCTCCATCTCTGGAGATATTTAAGAGTAGGTTAGATAAATGTCTATCAGAGATGGTCTAGACAGTATTTGGTCCTGCCATGAAGGCAGGGGACTGGACTCGATGACCTCTCGAGGTCCCTTCCAGTCCTAGAGTCTATGAATCTATGAATCTATGCTAAGGGATGGAGGAGCCAGACAGTTTCCTTCCTCGCTCAATATGATGCCACTGGTGAGGAGGCAGAAGATGTAGTGACTCCCAGTGGAGACATGTCACAACACATGTGGTGATTTAGTTGGTGACTGGATGATTTAGTTGGAGTTGGTCCTGCTTTGAACAGGGGGTGGGACTAGCTGACCTCCTGAGGTCCCTGCCAAACCTGATATTCTATGATTCTATGAAATCTCAGCCCCACTGAAGTCAATAGGAGTTTTGCCGTTAACTTCACCCACTTTCCCCCAGAGCAAGGCTTGCTGTTGCAAATCCAGACTAGTGCCTGTGGCAGTAAGCATGACAGCAGCAGGGTCTGAACAGCTGGAGGGAAGTTCACTGGTTAAGTAAAAAAAATATTGTTATAACAATAACAACAGCAGCCCTTTCTGAGATTTCCTGTTTATTTTCAGGACTTTGTTTAACCAAAGAACAGCAGCTAGCAAAACTTCTGGACAGATTCCCTTTATGGGGTTTAAAAGGCTAGAAATGTTGAAACCAACACAAATCACGAATTATATCTCCAGAGCTTCCTCTCCCAGGTTCTTGTTCATAAGTCCCATACTCTGTTCCTTGTCAAGGCTCTGCACTGAACTGCTGTGGTTCAAGCTTGCTAGGATGCCTGCTTACTGTATGTCGGACACTGTGGGCAGAAGGAGACCAAAGAAAGACACCCCAGTCATGGCAGAGCACAACCACCAGCAGCAGGATGAGCCAGGAGAATTACCAGCAACAGCGGTGGCAGGTCATTTTCCAAAGGGGAACAAGGGACACTGAACACCATGTGGAGTACAGGTATTGAAGGGTATGTGCTGTTTAGGAAAGACAGAAATAAAGGCGAAAGTGGAGGAGTAGCATTGTATGTCAATGATGAGGTTAACTGTAAAGAAATAAGAAGGGATGGAATGGATAAGATGAGTCTGTCTGGGCAAAAATCACATTGAGGAAGAAAGCTACTAGAGCCTCCCTTGAGATAGTGCTTGGGGAGTGCTATAGGGCGCCGGGATCTGATTTAGATATGGATAGAGACCTTTTTAATGTTTTTAATGAAGTAAATACTAGTGGGAATTGTGTGATCATGGGAGACTTTAACTTCCCAGATATAGACTGGAGGACAAGTGCTAGTAACAATAACAGGGCTCAGATTTTCCTAGATCCGATAGCTGATGGACTCCTTCACCAAGTGGTTGCTGAACCAACAAGAGGGGATGCCATTTTAGATTTGGTTTTGGTTTTGTTAATTTGTTATTGGTGAGGAGTGAGTCCTCATAGAGAAATGCTGTGTGCGACACTTGCGCTTCAAGTGTGATCATGAGCTACTTCAGTTTAAACTAATGAAGGATAAACAAAAACATCGTGCTGACATGAGTTTTTGACTGCAAAATGGTTTGGCTAACTTTAAAGAATTATGGAAATTACGTAGGGAAGTGGATTGACTGAAGAACTTGGGATCTTAAAGTGCGAGGAGCCTGAATTACTTCAAGTCAAAAGTTGCAGGACTATAGAGCCCTGCTCACAGAAAGGGAAAATGAATAGGCAGGAAATGTTACAAGCTGGCATGAGCAAGATCTCAGAGACGGTGACTAAAAAGCAGAACAGCTACAAGAGTGTGAAAGATGGGATAGGTGGAGCAAGGAAAGCTACCTTATTGAGATCAGAATTGCAGGGTAAAGTTAGAAAGGCAAAGCCATGTAGGTTTTCCTTGCAAAAGATTAAAAACTCAGTGAGTAAAAGTATCGATAAGTGATATAAAATTAAGAAGAACAAAGAAAGAAGAAGTGGGACCACCAAACATGAGGATGGAGTGAAGATGTTTAGGATAAACTATGGCATGTCCCAATATCTAAACAAATATATTGCCTCAGTCTTTAATGGAGGTAAGAGAAGCTTAGATATGGGAGGCTGACAATAGAAGAGGTACTGGAGCTAGATATTACACATCCGAGGTAGAGCCTAAACTCGACGCTTAATGAGATGAAATCAGGGGGCCCAGATAAATCTTATCAAGAAATTTAATAAGGAACTGGCCACATGAAATTGCAAGCCCATTACAGAATGTTTTAATGAATCTAGGGTAAACTCAGGTATGTACCGTTATGGAGACATGTCTAACATTAGTCCTGTCTTGAACAAAGGGGAAAAGTGATGAGAGGGGCAATGCTAGGCACCCTGGTCGGTTTGAACTCTGTAGTTGCAAGGTTGAAAAAAATTGAAGTAAAAAGGTGGTCTAAGACATTAGGACAATGACTAATTGGGACAAAATCACATGATTTTACAAAAGTAGAATCGTGCCATACAAACCTAAAATCTCACTCTTTGGAAGAACCCGGTTAAAGATTTTTAGACAAACGGAAATTGCAAGTAGATCTATAAATACCTTTATTATCGGTTTGATTACAGTCTCCACATGGGGAATTCATTAGCCTAAAATTGAGAAAATGATGGGAATCAATATGAATTGATAGGAATTGGATAAGAACTGGTTAAGGGGGAGACATAACAACATGGTCGTTGAACTGAAAGTGATTGTCAGGCTGAGGGTAGGCTACTAGTGAGTTCCTTCAGGATCGTTTTGAGGACCAATTTATTAATCTTTTTATTACTGACCTTGGCACAAAAGTGGGAACGTGCTATAAGTTTCGCGAATGACACAAAGCTGAGAAGGTATGCCATCCAATACAGAGAGGACAGGATATCATTACAGGAAGATCTAGAGGATGACCATGTAAACTGGAACTATAAGTAATAGGATGAATTTAATAGTTGAAAGTGGCCAAGGTCATGATTTAGGGATTTAATGACAAGAACTAAATTGTATATAAGCATGGGGTAAGAGACAATCAGTGGAAAAAAAAGAATAACAGAGAGGAGAATCTAGGACAATGGAGTATTGATTGATCACAGGACGACTATGAGCCGTCAAAGTTGATATGAGCTGTGAAAAAACTAATTGCGGTCTTGGATGCATCAGCGAAGGTATTATCCAGTATGAGAACGAGGGTTAGTACAAAAGTTGACAGGAACTGGTGAACTCATCTGGATACTGTGTGATTTCTGAGTCTCCATATTTAGAAGAATGAATTCAAACTGGAACAGGCTCCGAGAAGGGTACTAGGTGATCCAAAGATAGAAAAACCCTGTCGTAATAAAGGAGACTCAAATAGCTTGGCTTCTTTGGACCCTAACCAATAAGAAGGCTGAGGGGAATTCTGGTTGCTCATACTTATATATCAGCAGGGAATAAATCTAGGGAAGGGAGTAGGTTTTTTAGCTCAGAAGTACAATATGGACACAAGAACCAAATGGATTACACTGCTATCAGGAAGTTTAGACTTGAATTAGATAAAGTTTCTAATCTACAGAAGAGGTGAAGTTATGGAACAGCTTCCAAGGAGTCAAATATTATGTGAGGGTCAAAAGACATTAGCTGGCTAAGAATAATCTTATTAGTTTAATGTGAGGGATGATAATTGGAATAGCCTATTTGGCAATAAATTCGTCTTTGATTACTAGCCGGTTAAATACGCTCAATGTCTTCTCTTGTAATGAATTTAGATGGTGGGTCTGAGTTACTACAGATTAAAATTCTTCCTGGAATGGCTGGCTTGGATGTCATTGCTCACATGCTCGCGGCTTTAGAATAGATTCCATTAATTTGGGTTTTAGGAAAGAATTTCCTGCAGGACAGCAGATAGAAGCGCCTGGAGGGGGGGATCGACCTTCCTGAGCGTGGGGCAATAGGAGGTCACTTGCTGGGAAATTTCGCTGCACACTTGAACGTCTTTAAACACAGGATTTGAGACTCATGCTCAGACCACGGGTTAAATACAGAAGTGGAAATGGAGGTAAGAGATTCTGTGGCAACTGACTTTTGTAGCAGAAAAAGGAGATCAGACTAGAATGATGCATACATGGCTCCCTTACTACCTTAAAGATCTATGGGCCTGGTCTACACTACAAGCATTAAAACCGATTTTCAAAGCAGAGTAATAAAACTGATTTAACGCTAAGTACCGTCCACATACGAGGCCCTCTAAATATCGATATAAAGGCTCTTTTAAATCGGTTTCTGGACTCTCCGACAAGAGGAGACGGGCTAAAATCATATTACCAATTGGATTAGGTTGTGTGGCCGCACACGACAGTATTGCCGTCGGGCAGATATCCACAGTCTGCACCACTGTGACCGCCTTCTGGACATGCAATCTGAACTCGGATCTGCAAGTGGCCAGTGTAAACAGGAAAAGCCCCGCAAAATCTTTGATTTCAAGAATTTCCTAATTTGTCCCGCGTGGACGCTCTGCATCAGCACGTTCGTGCCTGCGATTGCGTCTCCAAATCCAAATAGAGCGTCCAGTCAGGGACCGTACGGTGAAGATACTGCATCTGATTCTGTATGGGGAGAATAATCTTTCTCATCAGAGTCCGTTACAAAAAGACGAGAAATGCCTAAAGCATTATGACAACTCTCTCAGGCTACACAAGTGCGTGTCGTGGACAAGCTAATGGAAAGCTAAAGATCAATGGGACGTCTCTCCATGGAGGGAGGGAGGGAGTACATGAGGGATCAGCTATCCACAGTCCAAGGAGTTCTCTGAAAAAATATTTACATTCTTGGCTGAGTCCAATGCCGTAGGTTCAAAACACAGTTGTCCACGCAATGGGTTCAGGGATTAGCTCGACAATATTATCCCTCCCCCCCACTCGAAGAAAGAGAGACAAAAAATCAGTTTTTGATTTCTTTCAACTGGTCACCCTATACTCACTGAATGCTGTCTGCCATGACACATGCTGGGCGTGAGTAGCAGTATCCGCTCTCTCTCCCCTCCCCGTGGCAGATGGTGCAGTAGACTCTTAGCGTCCTTGTCATTAGCCCATGATGCTCCTGGGCCTGGCTCAGGTGGGCTGGCCAGGGCGCACTGGGTAAAATGGATGATTCCCCGGTCATTCCCAGTAGATGTACAGAACGGCTGGTAACCGTCCCTTCATTAGCACTGAGCTGATCTCCATCAGCCCCCTCCCTTCCTGTGTAAAGAAAAGATTCAATGTACTGCCCCTGGACTATATGCAGCGGGATGCTGGGCTCCTCCTCCCTCTGCACCGTTCTTATTCCTGTTGGACTGTCACAGCAGTCAGCGAGGCTGCCTCCACCTCAATTTTATTGCTCACTAACAAGTCACGTTTCTTTATCCTGCAATTTCTTTGATTACTCTTCATGGACACTAACTCGGGGGACCACTGCAAATGTAGCCCGAGAAGATTGGGGGAAGAGCGGAACAAATGGTGGACGTTATTGCAGGCGCACGGGAGGTGACGTGAATGGCAGCAACTGCGATCATTTCTGTGGGATCTGACCGAGCAGCTGTGCTCTATTAACTGGTTCTCTTAGTACACTTGCCCAGTAGTTCTAAGGCAGGACTACTTTTTAGGAACCATAAAGGAATTGATTGACTCGGGGAGTCTTCCTAGTTTTGCCTTTGTGTTTCCCCAGCCAACCTTCAGCCAGGTGGCACCATCGAGTAAGCTAAGGCACACAGTCAGAGAGGACCAGATAACCGTCATCCTTATGCAATGACAAGATGGCAGCAGACAGTACAGAGTGACTGATAAATCGTCTCTGCTATCATGCACAGCTAAACGGAATGCTGCTGTATCACTGCAGTACGCCTTCTGTCACGCATCCAGTACACGATACGGTGCTAGTGACAAAAGGCAAAAGGAGCCCATGGTTGCCATGCTATAGCGGTCTGCCAGATGGCAATCCAGGGAAAGGGTGTTGAATGATTTGGTGCGGGTTCTTTCACGGGAGAGAAATGAGTGACGACATTTACCAGAACCACCGCGCACAATGATTTTGCTCCAATCAGGGCACTGGCGTGAGATCTCAGATTCAACTCAGAATTCCAAGGGACGGGGGAGACTGCGGGAACTATGGGATAGCTACAGAATAGCTACCCACAGTGCAACGCTCCGGAAATCGACGCTAGCCTCGGACCATGGACGCACACCACCGAATTAATGTCCTTAGTGTGGCCGCGTACACTCGACTTTATACAATCTGTTTTATAAAACCGGTTTATGTAAAATCGGAATAATCCCGTAGTGTAGACGTACCCTAAGATTCTACGACTCAGAAAATAATGCAAACTTCCTCCAAGGATCAATTCCACCTATCCTTTTCTACTCACAGATGACCTGATGTCTTTTAAGATAACCCTCATCATTGCTAATGCTGTGTATAATTTATGCAGTGCCACAGATGTATATGAGTTACACCTGGCAAGAGACATAAAAAGCAGTAAGAAGAGGTGCTTGACACACATTAGGAGCAAGAGAAAGACAAAGGAAAGTGTAGGTCCTCTTTAGCAGGGAAGGAGAGATAACATCTGAGGACATCAAGAAAGCTGAAGTGCTTAATGTCTATTTTGCTTCAGTCTTCACTAAAAAGATTAATAACCAGATACTCAACACAGTTAATATTAACTGGGGAAGGCATGCAAGCCAAAACAGGGAAGAACAGGTTAAAGAATATTTAGATAAGTTAGATGTATTCAAGTCAGCAGGGCTTGATTAAATTCATCCTAGGGTACTTGGGGAATTAGCTGAAGCAATCTCAGAGCCATTAGTAATTATCTTTGAGAACTCCTGAAGATGGGAGAAAGCCAGAAGACTGGAAAAGGGCAAACATAGTCCCTATCTTTAAAAGGGGGAACAAGGAGGACCTGGGAAATTATAGACCAGTGAGCCTAATTTCAATACCTGGAAAGAGAGTGGAGCAAATTATTAAACAATCAATTTGTAAGCACCTGGAGGATAATAGGGTTATAAAGAATAGACATCATGAGTCTATCAAGAACAAACCATGCCAAACCAGCCTTATTCCCTTTTTTGATAGGATTACTGACCTAGTGGAAGGGGGGGGAAGCAATAGATGTGATATACCTTGATTTTAGGAAGGCTTTTGACACAGTTCTGCATGACATTCTCATAAGCCAACTAGGGAAATGTGGTCTAAATGAAATTTCTATAAGGTGGGTGCACAACCAGTGGAAAGACCATATTCAAAGAGCAGTTATCAATGGCTTGCTGTCAAATTGCAGAACCCCACTAGATAAGCCCTCCGAGAGGTCTGTCCTGAGTCTGGTATTATCCTCACATTCCAAAATAGTCTCATTGAAATAAGGCGCTATTGGGCTATTAGGAATACAATCTTGTCCTATTATTCCTATCACCTCCAGAGAAAGGGAAGCGCCTAGAAGATGTAAAAGGAAACTTAGTTTGATCGCATCCTGTCTGGCAAGAATTCACTTATGAATAGACACAGCTGGAAAACCCTTATGTCTGTATAGATGTATTGTAAATCCTTACTTCTGTATTGTTTTGTATGTTTATTTGCATGGTCTCTGTCTGGTTCTGTAATTGTTTCTGTCTGCTGTATAATTAATTTTGTTGGGTGTAAACCAATTAAGGTGGTGGGGTATAATTGGTTAAATAACCATGTTACAATATGTTAGGATTGGTTAGTTAAATTTCAGTAAAATGATTGGTTAAGGAATAGCTAAGCAAAACTCAGGTTTTACTATATAGTCTGCAGTCAATTAGAAAGGGGGGGGAATGGGAACAGGGACTGGAGATGGGGGAATTGGGATCATGTTTTGCTAAAGGGGAAATGGGAACAGGAACAGGGACACAGGCAAGGCTCTGTGGTGTCAGAGCTGGGAAGGGGGACACTAAGGAAGGAAACTGGAATCATGCTTGCTGGAAGTTCACCCCAATAAACATTGAATTGTTTTCGCCTTTGGACTTCGGGTATTGTTGCTCTCTGTTCATGCGAGAAAGACCAAGGAAGTGAGAGGGTGAAGGAATAAGCCCCCTAACACAGTGTCACGCTGGTCATTAGTATCGTGAAATGTGCATACAGATATTGCGTATGGAGTTACGTGTATAGACACTGAAAATAAGCCCGTAAAGTCTGTAGCATCTATTGTTTACGTGTCAATTGAACACTGTCTCCTTCACAATGATTCACCTATCATGAGTTTGAGCTGAAAGCAAATGAAGGACTGTGAGGACATCAGAGGGAAAACAAAATCTAATAGGAAGAGTTAGGGGCAGTGAACCCTATCTGGAGGTGTACATCAAAAGTTCAGGCTTGGCTGAAACCACTGTAGAGAACTTTGCATGTGATAAACTTCTTTAGATAAGAGAGTGACTTTTCGTTAAGTTTAGTCTCTAGAAAGCATGTTATGATTTTGTTTTATATGTAACCGCTGGTTTCCAATATTCGGACTCACTATTATTTGAATCTCTAACGTTTGACAAGAAACCCATTCTTGTTTTCCCTGGAAATATATCTCAGTGCTTAAGCGAAGTGCCGGGCAAGAGGTGAACTTTACAAGCTGGTGTGTATTGTTCATTTGGGAACAGCAGGCCTGGTGATTTGGGGCGAGTGTCTCGTGGACAAGAGGCTGGACGCTGCAGGGGATGTACCTATTGCTACCTGTCCAGAGAGAGCAAAGTGTTTGTGCCAGAAGCTTGGGTTTTCAGGGAGTTGACCCACAGCCGGTGCAGACAAGATTGCTTCACACTAAGGGCAGGCTGTGGTGAGTACCTCCCAACCCTGGGTACCCCCAGGAGTCTGACACGGGCATCCTGCTATGGCAGGTTCTTGCCTCTTTGTGCCCAGGAGTTATTTCACCTTCTGCCACTGTCCTCACGTTTGCTGTAACTGCTCCTTATTGGAGCTACCGACTGTTAGTGCCTAAGGGTGATTTTCCCCATCTCGTACACTACTCTCATTCTTGTTTCCAGGATGTTATTCATTTACCCTTTCCAGTGCAAGGAACTCACACACGAGCCTCGTGCGCCTTGGCCCAGGAACGGTCATTTTCTTATACGTCTGTACCGCACCTAGCACATGGGGCCCTGATCCCTGCGTGGGGCTCAGAGGATCATCTATAACGCAAATACCAAATAAGAGTAGTCCCTGATGTTAGCACGTTCCTTGCTCTTAAGACCATATTTTGACACTTGCTGCTATTTATATTTCACGTCCCTCAAGCCCCCACCCACACCCTGCCTCTCCCCACCCCACCCCTTCCCACCACTGCCCCACCTCTTCCCACCCCATTCCACCCCCTCCCCTGAGCGTACCCCATATCACTCCTCCCTCTCCCTCTCCCTCTCCCTCCCAGTGCATCCTGCATGCCGCAGAACTGCTGATTGCGGTGGGCAGGAGGTGCTAGGAAGGAGGGCCAGGTGCTGATTGGTGGGACCTGCCAGCAGGCGGGAGGGGCTGCAGGGAGGGGGAGGAGCCCCAGGGGGGCTCCTGGTGGGTGCTCCGGCAGCCTCAGATGGATGCTCCAGCCCCAGAGCACCCACAGAATCGGCGCCTATGTATAGACCCATCAGTTAAACTTCCTCCTTTGTAAAACAAGGACAGGGTCCAGGGCATGAACATCGCCTGCTTTTTAACAATGCAAGGGAGCTTTGGCACTGTACCTTTTAACGCAATGGCCACCTCTACATACGATTGCAACATCGCCAGAGACACCGCTTCCCCTGCAACGAACAAGACACACTGTCAATAGCGGTACGTCACACATGGCCTGTCTGTCGGCAGAGTCGGGGTCACTCCTGGTCAACAGGATGGGTTACTCTCTATATATCATGCTTCTTCAGTGTGTCAAGCTTTGCCATCATGACAGACAGTGATGGTAGCTCTCCAATTTAACATAGTGAATTGTTCTGGCACTAGGATTGCTATGCGGAAGGTAGAATTACACTGAATGTATAGGCACTACAAAAGAAATACCTAGGTATTTTATACAGAGATCTTCAAAAATAAAAAGCTTGTCTCTGTTCCGTATCAATCTATTACAGAAATCGATTTAATTGTATTGTTCAGGATGCGTGAGGACACCTGGAACCTCACACAGGCATCTTTTCAGCTATTATTTAAATAGAAATAACTAAATAAATACAGGCACTCTAACAATATATTAAACTCTACAAGAAATATGCACTCATGGTGCTATGGAGATGTGTACTGTACTCACAACTGGCGTAGAATAGCACCACCATGTGAGCGGTCTCCGTCAGAGCAGCATTAAAAGTTTCTTCTGTCAGGGTACGGATGAGTTCCAAAGGGAGTTCTCGCTTCCTGTCTCTGTAAACCGCTTCCATCACCTGGTCATCTTGAATGTCTAGAGCAAATCAACGAAGACATAAACATGAGAGCACAGACACAGCATGAACTCAATGTTTGCCAGAGTTTGAAAAGGCCAAGTGCAAAATGAGGAAGAAACCAAGCAATTTATTATGATGCAGCATATGTATATGCCAGTAGCACCTAAATGCATCAGTCAAGATCAGGGCCCCATTGCGATAGATGCTATACATACATACATACAAAGACAGTCCACCCCCTGAAGAGTGAACAGTCTAACTATAAGATGAGAAACAAGAGGTGGATAGGAGAGGCAGACGGGGAATAAGAGGGACACAGTTTTGATCAGTGTAATAAGCAGCTGTCAAGACTCGCTACTGATATACTATTTAACACTATTCTGCTAGGAACTCTGAGCTTCACCGAAATGAAAGGAAAGATGCAGAGATATGCCAGCTGAGGATGTGACCCTTGGAGTAACGAATACTTTTATCTAGGAATCCCACTCACATTTTGTGTTTTCCCCAGACTCACACCGGCTGTTTCTTTCTTCATTTTGGCCATTTCTTATGTGAAATTATTGAAAACATGAGCAGCTTTCTAGGACTGTATTTTAAAGGAAGACTCTCACGGGCATGTAAGACAAACAGAATTTGGGCACGGCACGCATGGGCACTCGAAAGAGGGCAGCCTGTATTTTCAAAAGTGGCTCTGGATTTTGGGGGCCTGACCTGAAATACCACAAAGGGGCCTGGCTTTCTGACAGTGACGAGCACGTGTCTTAAGGCCCCACGCCAGTTTGGATCATATAGGCCAGTGCAACTACAGTACTTATGTATGTTTCAGAATGTCTCTAGCAACGAGGCACCAGCTGTATGAGTAACTCTCCTTAGTAATTAACTAGCATGTGACTAAATGTCAACAGAATTCCAAACACCAACATTACCCTGGTCATTATTGTCACTTTCATCCTCATCTTTCTGGATCTGTTCGCCCTTTATCTTGTCTTCCACAAGGGCTATTATTTCATCAGTGTCTTCCAAAACCAGGTATTTGATCGGCGCACCCTGGGGAAGAGAAAAATACCAGCTGGGACACAAGGGCATTTATTTGCACCTGTGCTCTGGAATGGCTGGAGTCGCTGCAATATAAAATGGAGGCAAGAGGGCACTCAATGGTACCAGGTGGCCACTTTTTGTTTGGTTTTGGACATCAGTGGATTTCTAGGGCTGCTGCACATGGCTCTACACTCTCACATTCAGCAGCTGGAACATCAGCTCAGTGGTTTAAGCATTGGCCTGCTAAACCCAGGGTTGCGAGTTGAAGGGGCCACTTAGGAATCTAAAGCAATAAATCTGTCTGGGGATGGGCCCCGCTTTGAGCAGGGGGTTGGACTATATTACCTCCTGAGGTCCCGTCCAACCCTGACAATCTACGTTGAGATGACTCTGCAGTTCCTCCTCCTGCCCCGAGGGTTGCTGTGGTGTCTGCTGGGTGACTTTCCTATTCCTCTGGCAAACTTACAGGCAGTACAGAGCAACTGGCAAGAACTGGTAGCAGCAGCAACAAACTGGGGAGATGATGCTGCCACAAGAACTTCCCTGCCAACACCCCTTCCCCGATGGCAGTTATCCTACAGGGCTCAGTGTTGGGACCAGGCAGTTCCTACTATAGCTTTAAAACCCAATATTAATACTAATCTAAAAATTCCCAGCCATGTGTTCTGCCATTAACGTGCTCTAGCCACTGGCACTGGTGAAAAAAGAGAACTGGAGCAAGCCTCTTTTTAATGCGGCTCTTACTCAAAACACGCCTGATTGTTGCCTTGCCTCTCAAGAGAGAGCATCTGTTTTCTCTCCAGTGACAGAACTGTGTACATTTGGCTGCCGGCCTCGATCAGGAGGCTACATTAGTGTCACATGACCTGCCAAAAGCTGCCTACCAGCTAACAACTGTTTTTGCAGATGTCTACAAATTATGCAACACGTTCATTCAAAACTCTGCTCCGCAAGTGGATACCATCGCCCATCCATTTCAGACAAACTGCTGGGGCCACGAGCAGTTCCCCTGAGATGATCAAGAACATTAATGGAATGCTGATGCATTATTGGTCTTCCCAGAAAATAAGAATTCTAATGAACGTTTGCAGCAGAGTAACCACAATCTTGACACAGAGAAGGATTCTAGCATAGAAAGGTCTCCCATTCAGATAGGAGTCCAAGAACCTTTCCTTTCCCTAACTTAGATTTGTGCCTGGATTCTACCTTCTTCCTCTGTTACAAACCATAAAGCAAAGGCCTGCTTTGTGCAACATGAATATCTACCCTTCCGCTAAGGGGTTATTTTGTGCAGCACCACGAAATACCCTTATTAATTTGTATTTATGCGCTTGGTGCTGTACAAGACATACAATACAGAGAGCCCCTGCAATTGCAACTTGCAATCAAATTAAGACTGAAATCTATCAGAGAGGAATTGGAATCGTGACAACAGTCTTGACAGCTTTCTGTTTTACATACCTCAGGTAATCATACAATCCCCACCTAGGGACCACCTGGGCACCTCACAATCTTGTAACCTATTTTTTCTACAAAACACCTCTGTGAGGCAGGGCAGTGCTACTACCCCATTTTACAGGTGGGGATCTCAGGCACCAAGCGGCTACATGACTTACACATGGTCACAGAGAAAATCTGTGGCAGGGCAGGGACTTGCTCCCAGAGCTCCTGAGCTTCAGGTTAGCGCCCTCATCATTGGATGGTCCTTCTTCGGTGATGAACTTTTGAACAAATCTGGGCCCAGCTCCTGTCCCCTCAGTTCCAGCAGGGCTCCCGTACTGGTGAGGGATCTGACTGCAGGATCAGGCCGTTTCTGAGCAAGAGGCTGCTGTCGGCTTTTGGGATGAACTCCCATTGATGGGTTTTACTTTTACACCAAAGAATTTCATTCCATACCGCTATTTGTTATCAGAAAAATGTCCCTTACTGAACTGGATTCTACATGGTCTCCCACTACTTCCCAGCTGTTTAACTAGGTACTTATCTGGCCTTGATACCCAGAGCATCTGAGCAGCTCATGATCGTTAAGGATTTTATCCTCCCAACAGCCCTGAGAGATAGGGAAACATCCTCCCCATTGTACAGATAGGAAGACTGAGGCAAAGGGCAGATTAAGGACGTCTCTACACTGTGATTAAACACCTGCGGCACCTAGTCTGAGAGACTGGTCAGCCGACTATAGCTCACAGGGCTCAGGCTGCGGCGCTAAAAATTGCAGTGTGGACATTTGGGCATGGGTGGAGCCCAAGCTCTGAGACCCTCCTCCCTTGCAGGGTCTCAGAGTTCGGACTCCAACCTGAGCCCGAACATCTACTCTGCAATTTTATAGCCCTGTAAGCCAAGCCCTGCAAGGCCGAGTCAACTGACAAGGCCAGAGGTGGGTCTTTTATTTCAATATAGCCATAACCCTTGGTTCCTGTGTGCTCTGTCAATCAAACCTGACCATTTCATCTCTCTCTGGGAACTTCTGACAAATTATCGTTCTGAGAAAAACAGGGCCTTGATGAAGAACAGAATCCTGGGTATAACTGGATTCTGTGTTGTGTTTACATGAAACCAGAAGAACAAACTGAATTGACGTATTTTCATTCTCTCCTTGTTACCTTTCCATTCCCTTGTTTCGGTGGCTATGGGCTCGTAGGGTTAGATAGCTGCTTTCACCTTCTGCATGTAAAAGACCTACCGATGCAGACAAAGGCTTATCTGGTGTCATTTCAACAAAATGGATTTAAAAGGAAATTCATTACAGCAGAAATACAGCAAACAAGCTATAGGCTCGTCCTATTGTCTCAGATGGCAGACCTGGAATGTGTGTGTCACTCATCTGACAAGTGGAAAACCCAAGGAGGAAGTTAGATTCTGGCCCAATCCTGCGTGCTCTGCACACACACAGGAGAAGTTCAGTGTATTCATTGCAATGTGCATTACCTGGCATTTGTCAACGCTGAATTTCATTCAGCATCCCACCTGCCCATTCCCCAGCGTGGGCAGGTCCCTCCGAAGGTACTTTACCGCTCACGCCACCCCCATGTAGTTTCCTTATTAGCCTCTTGGGAGGTACGTTGTCAAAGGCCTCTGTAAAGTCAAAATCCCTGGGGGTTTCAGGAGTCTTAAATGGTTCATAAGCCTCATGCTGGCTTTCTGCACTGGGTGAATTTCACCGTACCTGTTTTGCCCCCAAAACAAACATGAACATAGGAACGGAAGGGACCAGCTGAGTTATCAACTCCAGTCCCAGCTATCACAGGCGACCTCGGCATATCATCCTGTTTGTACATTTATCGAGCTCCATCTAAAAGCCAGGGACTCTCTGGTGGGGAGGCTGTGTACTGAGCAGCCCCTCATGGCCGGGGTGGCTCAGCAGGCACCCCATCCCGTTTAGCCTCCTACACAAGCAGGCTTTCAAATGGGTAACACGTCCCCTGTTGGGGGCTGCTTTAATAACAAAAGCTGTTCTTACCAATCCTCAGGGTGCCAGAATAAAGCCCTTCGCCAGCCAGCAGGCCACACTTAGCTCTGGGGCTTCCTCTCCCAGCCAGAGCTCAGCTTCTGTCCCCAGCTTCTCTCCCAGCCTTCTCACCCCAAACTTCTAGGCCCAAATTCCATCTGGGTTTCCCCATATGATCCTCCTCCTCCCCTGGGTTCCTCTGTCTCAACTCCCTCAGTGTCTCAGTCTTCACCCTCTCCTGAACTCCCCCCACCATATCCTCCTGCTGCTCCTTATAAAGCCACCACCCTGGTCTCTCCCAGGTGTGACTTAGTTTGTGACCAAGGTTGGCCAGCCCTAGCTGTTAAGGGGTGAGCCACCCTGTTACAGCCTTGTATAACGCTTGCTTTCTCTTAACTCACACAGGAAGGGCTACACCAACAGTGCTCCAGCACTTCCATGAAGACTCTCCTACAGTGACAGGAGAGCAACACAGAATATCAGGGTGGGAAGGGACCTCAGGAGATCATCTAGTCCAACCCCCTGCTCAAAGGAGGACCAATCCCCAGATAGATTTTTGCCCCAGATCCCTAAATGGCCCCCTCAAGGATTGAACTCACAACTGTGGGTTTAGCAGGCCAATGCTCAAACCACCGAGCTATCCCTCTCCCCGTATAATGAACCCACCTCCGTGAGAGGTGGTAGTGACAAAACAATACAGAAATGAAGATTTCACAACCACAACTATTGATATGTGATTTCTTGCTAGACAGATGCTGTCAAACTAAGTTTCCTTTAACCATCTTAAGATCTGTCTTTATCTGGTGCTAGTGGGTGCCATTAGGACGGGGTCTCCTTCTTCACAGCCAGGTCTTACCTTGTTTTAACGTCATTTAGATGGAATGTGAAGATGTGACTTCCTGCTTCTCAGCTAATGCTGCTGCTTGGCTGCTCTTTTAATCTGGTTGCAGACGAAGACCGTAGGCTTTAGGCTTTACAATATGGCTGCAGACGAAGGCCTTATCCTGGTGCCCTAATGTGTGCAGGTAACACCATGTGGGCAGGAGGAGCTCTCCCAACGACACAGTGCTGTCTGCACGGGGGGCGCTAGGGCAGTAGAACTGTGTCGCGCTGGGTGGTGATTTTTCACACCCCTGAGTGACGTACTTATACCGATGTACCTTTATAGTGTAGACCTGGCCAGTAGTTCAGCATCAGCAGCCATGAGCAGCCCTACACTAACAAGCCCATGCCATTATGCATTGATAAGGGAAGAAATGTCAGTTTTACACATCCAAGGGGACTGGTTAAAGAATAGCGAGGAAAACAATCATGAAAAAATAACACCTCGAACTTCTACCGGGAAGTGCACTATGTTAAAGCAATTGGATTAAACGTGAACCAATTGTGTCATGAATAAATACAACAACTAACCTCTTCTGCTGTCTTGAGGGCTATGTTAGACTGGAGAAGAACATTCAGATCTACGGAGTCCCTTTCAAAATATAAATCAGATGTTAAATGGTGTCATGGATAAAGTAATATTCTCCCCTGGGTACTGCCTCACTCGTGGGCACTGGTGTTTCTCTAGCAGCATAGGGGTAGTGCCAGCGTCTGACCCCCTAATTGGGGAAGATAACAGGCTACCTTTGCCCAGCCCCTCCTGAGCTGAGAGGCTGCTCAGCCACAGCCCTGAATCTAGGCCAGTGTGTCTTGTATATTTTTTTCAGAGTAAAGCAGAGAAGCGTGTGAATTCTAGCGGTGCCGTTTTGAAGGGCACGGATTTCAAAAGTGGCATTGGCCTGACTCTGCTCCCACTGAAGTCAGAGGGAGTTTTACCACTGGCTGCAGGGAGAGCAGAGTTAGACTAGTGGCTACTGAGGCTGCCGAGGCTGCCAGGAGCCCCGGAGGTAGTTCCAGCAGGCATCAGAGAGGACTCTGACAGATGACCAAAGCCAAACCCAGAAGGAAAGGCTCTGCACAAGCTGCCACAGTGCAACTTCTGAGAGGTCTGCAGTCAGGGCTTTCGCAAAGTGCGCGGCCATCTCCCTGTTCCCCCTCCTCACAGAGTGCAAGCACATTGCCATGAGATGCCTTAGAGTTCAGAGTTACCAGGCTGCAAAAGCACAGCGTCTTCCAATAGCATTACAAACAGCAAACAGATCCTACTTGGGAGTTCTGTGGTGCAGAGACCCCAGCCCAGTCCAGCATACACTCCACAACTCCTGTCCCTTTCTGGGTTTTCCCTTACTTATAATTTAAGAACAAAACACAATCCTTTGTCTGAGCTTCTTCCCAAATTGGCCATTTCTCCTTCCTATGTTACCATACAGTCCCTCTGACTTGGAGAGAGGCATAAACCCTTTTATACTCCTGGGCTGACGCTAATGAGGCCAGCCTGGTCTGACTGTCAAGATGAGTCAGCACAACAGCTCTGCATGCAGAGCCCAATAACTTAACAACTTGCCAAGGGCCCTGTTCTGTTCTCATTTCCTCTTGTATAAATCCAGTGTAATTCCACTGACTTCACTGGTTATTCTGAATCTATACCAGTGTAACAGAACGGAATGTGTAGCACTTGTTAATCAGCTTGAATACAACAAAGATATAAATTGCCTTCAAAAGAAGGACTGCTTATAGGAGACCATAATATTACTAAGCTTAAATACCTTGACAAGAGGGCAACTCCTGCTTTCCCCAGCAGCTGCCATGCAACAAACTCAGCAGTTCTCTTATCAGCTTCGTAGGTCTCCTGCTGACTGAGAATAAATACCAGTGGCAGCCCGAGCTGTAGGTGGATAGTTGAAACCTTTTCTGGATCTTCAGCAACTTCAGTCTAGAGAAGAGATACAATTAAATGGTTTAATATCTTCACAGTGTATGTTAGTGATCACACATAGGTGATCAACAAGCTTAGATTTTAGATAAGTTATGCAAAGTAGATAATGAGATACTATCTTTGTTATCCTAAATAAATAGGATCCAATCACCCCAAAACCAACATTTGGAACATTGCCACCTGAATACGCCAATTAGGGTTGATATTTAAATGAGGGAGAATCTTGTGCATTGAAAGGCTGACAATTTAGGTGGAAACGTTCATAGATTTTAAGACCAGAAGAGACCACTGTGATCATCTAGTCTGACCCCCTGCATAACCCAAGCCATGGGTCTTCCCTCACTTGATTCCTGCTTCAAGCCCAAGTCCAAACTGGAGCAGATCTTCTGGGAAAAACATCCAATCCAGATTTTAAAATTGCCGGTGATGGAGAATCCACCCTAGGTCAGTTAATCCAATAGTTATTTACCCTCACTATTAAAAAGCTGCACCTTATGATCTGTAACCACTGACCCCCAGCACCCTAATGCCTACGGTGGCTTAGAAAATCCCACCAGGAATGCACAGTATGACCTGGATTCTTTTTCCCTCCCTGTTTTCATCATGCTGCCGCAGTTAGCACATGTCCATTGATCTTCTGCATGACAGACTCAGGCATGACTGATCTTCTGCCTGACTGTGTCAGGGCACAGAACGCCCCAATAAAGGGTGTCCCATGCCCCCTGGGGAGGGCTCATTCTGACCTGTTTCCCCAAGCCTAGCTCAGTGGAGGGGATCTAAAGCTGCGGTTACACTGACCCAGGCACCTTGCAGCCACAGAGTTTGGGGGCAGTCTCTGCGATGTGAACCCATGGAAGTCAATTTACACAGCCAGAGCATCTGCCCTTGAATGTCTGCAGGGACATAAACACCCTCCGCAGAGCTCTGAGGCAGAGTCCTGAGTTCTCTCTCTCCCCTGCCCCTCTGGAGGGTACAATACCCTCTGCAGGGCTCCCAAGCAACACACTAAAGCCCAGGGATCCAACCCAATCCCCCCTGAAATCAATGGGAGTTTTGCCATTGACTTTAGTGGGATCAAGATTTACACCCCATATCTTGTGCATGGAGTTGTTCTGAGCTACATGCCCCAGCTGCAGGCTAGCCTCGAGTGCTTTCATGCAGAGCAGATGATGGCAAGTATCATTTAAGCCCATACCACAACAGGTGCTGCCATCAGTTTGAGATATCTGTGGATGTTCAGCGTGGTCAGTGATTGCACCATCAGAGTCCTCCTACAAGGTTGAGTCAGATCTGGGACCCGCTGACAGTGGCAGAAGAAGAGCTGAGCAGACAATGCATCAGAATCTTCATGGCTAGAGGAGAAAAACAATACACTGAGATTGTATTTGTCACAGTGCTGGGTACATGTCCCCGTGTCTCCTCTCAGTGATCCAGCCAGGGCAGCCACTCAGGGAAGGGAGGGATAGCTCAGTGGTTTGAGCATTGGCCTGCTAAACCAAGAGTTATGAGCTCAATCCTTGAGGGGGTCATTTAGGGATCTGGGGCAAAAATCTGTTTGGGAATTGGTCCTGTATTGAGCAGGGGGTTAGACTAGTTGACCTCCTGAGGTCCCTTCCAACCCTGATATTCTATGAACTCTGTCAAATGTATTTAATTCCAGCTATTCCTTTATAGTCACCCACCCAAGTTTAGGCAATATCACTGGCATGGAAAGGCAGGGGGGAAAGTTAACGGGGAGCCAAGAAATGATGCAATGAGCTAAATCCCAAACCTTTCCAGGGAGTTTTTCAAATGTCAAGTCTCTGTGTTCACAAGTGAGGACAAGACAATAATTGTGGAACGTGGAAGCCAATCAAAGTGTTCATCTAAGCACTCCACATAAGCCGAACATAACAGGTTGCATCTTGGGAAAACGCAAGCAATAGCAAAATTCCCATTTACTTCAACAGGACCAGGATCCAGATGACACTCTCCTTCCCTTCACCCCTCCTTGTGCCCAAGGTGCAAATGCACAACCTCATGCTGGAGATCTCCTAGTCTCCTTCAAGTTAAGGCCAGAAGAGATCATTACGAACATCCACTCTGACATCCTGCATAAGCCAGGCCACAGAATGTCACCCAGGGATTCCTGCACTAGAGGGAACTAACTGTCCTCAAGCCCAATAAACGATGGTTCAACTGGAGCATCCATTGGATGGGCCAAAGCCACACCACCACTCTCCAAAGAGAACCCGTTAAGTACTGACTTCTCTGCACCCTTCCTCAGAATAGTGTTCGTGTGTGGCCATCACTTGACTTCCATGGTGCCTTACACTCATGTAGGGTGACCAGAGGTCCCGATTTTATCGGGACTGTCCTGATACTTACTTGTTTGTCCCGCGTCCCGACCAAACATCAGTTGGGACGCGAATTGTCCCTATATTTTGCCCTCTGGTGCACAGGCAGAGGGGGCTCGCGCCCCCCGCCCCAACTCCACCCCAGCCCTGACTCCGCCTCTCCCTCCCCCATTAGATCCCTCCCCAAATCCCCACCCTGGCCCCGCCTCCCCAGCCCCACCTCCTCACTGACCTATTGGATCCCTCCCCAAATTCCCACCTCTTCCCCAAACACACCACATTCCTCCTCCTCACCCCTCCCTCTCAGGCTTGCGCTAATCAGCTGTATGGCAGCGCAAGCACTGGAGGGAGGAGGGAGAAGCAGGACGCGGCAGCCAGCTCAGGGGAGGTGGAGGCAGAGCAAAGGTGAGCTGGGGCGGGGTGGGTGGGGAGTGGAGCTGCCGGTGGGTGCTCAGCCCCCACCAATGCTCCAGCAGTTCTTGGGTTCCTTTTTGTTTGTTTGTTTTTGTTTTTTCCTCCGCCGCCAGCTCTTGGCTTTTTGGGGGGGGGGGGGGGGACGTTGTTGCTCCGCCGGCATCCCCGCTTCCTCCCTCCCCCGCATTCCAATATTTCACGTCTGTCATCTAGTCACCCTACACTCATGTCCCTTGACTTCAGTGGAACCAGGCTTGGCCCAAAGGAAACAGCTTGTTCACATTTCAGTTTTCAACCTCTACTAGGTGGCGGTTTGGTCCCCTGGCTAGGGTCCTAGCTTAGCAGCTGGGAGAGCGAGGGTCCATTCCCTGCTTGACCACAGCGTGCCCATTCTGCTTGAGGTAAGTTGCTGTGTGCCTTGTTCGCTGTGCCTAAAACAGCGATACTAGCGTTGTTGTTGCTAGGTGCTCAGACCCTATGACCCCCAAGGTCACAGAACTGCCTAAAAAACATAAACCCACCGGTGTGATATTCCCATCCAGTCTAACCTGGGTGAGGTTTTTTGGAGTCAGCCAGACATGGATTCCTGGTGTTTTCCAACACCCACAGACATGCTGTATTGTCATAAAACTTTGGGCCAGATCCTCACCGAGTGTAAAACTGGTTCAGCTCCAGTGAAATCAAGGTTGCTGCACTAATTCACACCAGCAGAGGACTGAGCACCGTACGTCCCTCTGCAGTAGCTGAGGGCCCTGCTGAGCCTGGAGCACCCCCATGAGCACCTACACTCCCTGTCTCTTTATGCTGCAGCTGGCAGACTAACAGTACAGCTTTACTCCAAAAGGTGACAGCAGGCCTGCTGCATTCAAAAGTGCAGTATTTTGTCCGGGTCCTCTTGGGAGGAGGTGCCACAGAGCTCTCCCTCCTTCCCTTCCCCACCAGATCTGCAAGTCTGTGCTCTCAAAAGCAGAGGGAAGGCAATTGGTTGAGTGATGTTCAACATGCTGCCAAATCAAGGGGCTCCCATCAGAGCCCACCTCAGTGTGACTGAAAAGGCTTGTGAATTGTCCCGAAAATTAATCTCTCTCAATTTTTAGCCTGAATGTTTCAAACAATAAACAGGAGGGTGGGAGAGGGTCACTGAGAGGGGACCTGGCCTGGAGGAGAATCTCCCTCTGTCCAGCCAAACTAGCTGTGGATTGTTTGCATTGCACAGTCCAGCCAAGCTCAAGCTGGATTCCCTTTGAAAGAAGCAAAACTAAGGGAAACGCACTGACACTGCATCAGCTGAGCTCAAGAGCAGCACCTCAGGCTCCGGGGCCCGACAGGGAGGAAGCCAGGCAGCATTCCCTACTCCGGTTTGTCAGGGGGGCCGTGTATTTCATTGCTGATCCGGGATCGGTGGCACAAGTCACTTCTGGAAACCATTGCAAGCTTCCATGTGACGCAAAGGAATGGGTGGCATTAGCCGTGCTTTGGGAGAGTCCCATGGAGCCACTGATGTCTATAGCACGTCACTACGAAACATGGACAAGGGACCAGAGGTCATAGCCTGGCCCCACCAAAATCAATGGAAAATTCCCACTGAAGTCAGGATTTCAGCCCATGGTTTTTAAAGCTGGAAAGCTCAGTAGAATCCACGTGTTAGAGGGACACTGAGTTTCAGTGGTGCAGGGTGGACCCAGCTGCCAATTCGCCATGTTAAATCATCCCTGGGGCTGCTGAATAAAAGATGGTCTTGTGTCTGGCATGGAACTCAGGAGAGCTGGGTGCAAGTCCCAACTCTGCCACTGCCTGCCTGTGTAACCCTGGGCTAGTCACATCATCTCTCTGTGCCTTCCTACCCCTGTCTGTGAAGCAGGGACGATACTTCCCCCACCTCACGGTGAGACTGAATTCACTGATGTATGCGAAGTGCTCCAATTCTCCAGTAACAGGAGCCATGTCGGCACATAGACAGAAATTGTGCCAGTCTATCAAGTGCTGGGAAAATAGGTTCTGATCCCGCTGACATCAACAGAAGCCGAGGTGGCTCAATGCCTTACAGAATAGGGTGCACAGATTGGTCTGATCTTCTACTCAGAAACATCAGCTTCCTCACTTTAGTGCTCTGTCTCTCCCCCCTCATCCCCAGAATCCTGACCTCTGGTCCCGTGTGTGACTGACAGAGCCACCAGCTCTCCCTGGTCTGACTTTCAGGGGTTGCTTAACATTGTAAAGTTGGGGGGTTAAAACATCCAGGGCACCACAGCCAGTTGAGGAGCAAAAGACACAAGTCTTGAAGAACAAAGCTTGGCCCTCAGACACGGGGATAGCTGCAGGCCTGGCAGTCAGAAAAACCAGCTCCTCACGGGAAAAGTGACTTCATTTGCTAGGGAATGAGTGAGAAGCTGCCAGTGTGCCATCCCAGATGGTTTTTACAGGCTTTGGAGCACAGCTGCATTTTCAGTTCAGCGTTACGGCAAAGGCTTGTGCCAGTTCTACTGAAACTAACCTGGTTCACCCGCGTCTCCTGCTCCAACCGCAAACAAACAGATTCTGCCACATTTACAGCAGAGTTCTCTCCTCCACGAGTAGCCTCGTTCCTTTCAACGGGGCTACTTCTGGGGCACTCAGAACCTGGGTCTGCACTTCTTCCCACCTGAGACTGTGACCAAACCAAACCAACAGCATAAGCAGTTCAGATGAGTCCCTTCCTCCGACCACTATACCCACCCAAAGTCCTTCGTCAGCGCCGCCTCTGTGGTTAAAACAAACTGGTGGGCGACACCATATACAAAAGCAGCTTCCATTACTGCTCTGTGCTCTAAAAAACAAAAAAAAAAATTGGCTTGAGTTAATACATTCTTAGCCCACTACCTCACCCATGCTAAATATTACAGCCCAGATTTTCAGAATCAGCATCAAAAAAAATATACGCCAGACTCGTTGGCATGCATTTCAGTATACTCTGCATAGTGTAATGGATCCTTCGTTTAAAAAGAAACCAAGATGTTTGGCCATCTGGGTCAGAAACTCAGTTCTGCACTATCTTATCAAAAAACAGAAAAAGCTCTTGAAGGGATATTAAGGTGGAAGGTTGATTTTAGCACCTGGTGTTCCAACTGCTGGCACATAGGCAAAGACGACATTTGATCTTCCCTTCAGAGAATTTTCTAGATTCTGAAGCTCCACCAGTGTTGTAATGTATTTAACTTCATTAAAGAGGAGGGCACTGAGAAGACAAAAATCTCATTTACAGCATTCTTCAAAAGAAACCCGAATTTTCACCCACAACTGCAGGCACAGACCAGAGCAGGTGCATCTCTGGCTACCTGCCTCATGAAGCAGCAGATGCAACTGCTCCGATTTGCCCCAGTAATTCATTTTGCAGGGCTAAATTGCACCAACAGAGAGGACAACTTCAGCTCAGCTGAAAAAAGTTCCCCAGGATGTACTGAGTTCATGTTTATGCAAAGCTTCAGGCAACAACTGAAAAAACAAAGCAAATGATTTCACACAGATGAATGTTCGCTTTACTTACAACAGGGTATTGGCAACAATGGCATTCACGTCGAACATGGCATCTGTGGGGAATTCTCTGAGCAATATGTTATCTCTGGGAAAGAGAACAACCAACCAAGTCATAAATCAACATAGAGGTTATTTATCCATGTAGCTGTACTTCCTAGTTCCTGATTCTTTTTGCAGATTCTAAGCCCAAAAGGGATCATTCTGATCTGACCTCCAGCATAACAGGCCATAGAAATTCTGCACTGAGCTCAAGGCCTTTGGTTAAATTAGTGCATTTATCTTTTAGACAGCCATCACCCAAAATGCTCATCTGAGAGGAGACAAAAGACTCCTCTTAAATGGGACAGGTCAGTTAAAAGGAAAGCATTTGTGCAAGGGATATGAACACCTAAGGGAGTTGGGCATCTAACGCACTTAGGTGCTTTTGGTGGTGTCTTCAACCTAACAAGCCTGCAAGAGATCCAGAACGAATTCTGTATTAGCCCACTTTGCATTAACTTCAGTGCACTTTGGATCAGATTCTTTGTCTGGTATGGAGTCTGATCAGCGGTGAGCAAATGTAACCCACACTTACTCTGCTGAGTGTTGCTCTGTCTCCCTCTAGTGGTGGCTGGGCCACATAAGATAGAGCTGACTGGGAATTTTTCATCAAACTGTTTTTCAACTGAAAATCCAATTTTCACAAAATATTTTTGCCAAGTATTTTCAGTTTTTCACCGGGAAAAGCTAAATGAAATATTTCATTTTTGATCAGGTCAATAGCTCCTGAACCATGCAGTGCCTCTTGGGAGTTGTAATTTGGGTGCCTCAGCCCCCATTCGCCTGGCTCCCTGGATGAACTACGTTTCCCATGATGCATCATGGTCTGACCTCTGGCTGAACCTCTACAGTGCATCAAAGGAGTCATATAACCATGGCACATGCAGTCATATAACCATGGGAGATGCAGTCCAGTTTTTTCCCCATAATGAAAGCCTGCAGTCTAGCAGATTCTTGTCTCTGTTCCTTGTAACTTCAGCCTCCTGGTTTGTTAAAAAGAAACAAAATAGTGCTCACTTACATGCCAGTTCTTGGAGTAAAATGACTGCAGTTACCTTGTATAAATATTTGCTTCCTCCAGAATAACACCAAGCAACTTATCTCCAACAAAGTCAAGAAAATCACACTAAATTCACCCAGGCACCTCTTGAAAGGTCTAACCCATTCCTTCCATTCCCATCCAGGGCAGTGATCTATCTAGGGATACCTAATCCTACCTGGGCATGGGGGCGGAAGGGAGTAGACCAGATGACTTCTTGAGGTCCCTTCCAGTCCTACATTTCTAGGACTCTATAATAGCGACTTGTAGTGTCCACTCCAGCTATTCACCTAAGCCATGATTTTAAATTGAATTTTCTATACTGATTCATCATTGAAAGATAAAGGTTCCTCCCTGTACTTCCTGGATAATCTGAGAGGCTTCTAGGACTGGCAGCCAGCTGGTCTGCTACTGATGGCCTGATCAAAACTGGAGGTCTTTCCACTAGTTTCAAAGAATCATGGTGGAAAGTGTCTCCTTCGTTGCTACAGCCTTCCAGTGCCAGACATGTCAGCTTGCTGACGTGGTTTCCTTAAAACCTTGCAGCAGAGAACCTTTCAAAAACAGTATTTTATTTAGTCATCAGTATGCAATAAAACTCCATTCACCTGAACAGGTATGCTTTCATTAAGGCATTTTCTTTCCCACAATATCTTGACACCTCTTCTTTGAGACAATTAACCTGGATATTTAAAACAAGTCGTTATAAATCTTGACACACAGAGATACCTGCAAATATATAAAGTTGGAAGCATTTTATGATCCAACTGTATGAAAGAGAACTTTTAAAATCTACTGTATAGGCAAAAATGCAATTAAGCGACAATGTGAATGGGATCCAGTGTTACAATTAAGATTTTACAAGCACAAAGGGCAGGAAATTCCAAGTCATGGTTCTCAAACAAACATAATTTGGCTGCCTTCATTCAGTTTCACTCGGTCACTCCTATAGTAAGCCCAAACTATGTTTGATAGCAATGTACTAATTTGCGTAGGATAACATTTCTGTCTTAACGGAAAAGGCCGAGGAAAATTTCTTTACACTTCTCCTCAAAATATTTGGACTGAAAGCAAGCATGTGAAATTTCAGCCAAAAGGTCATCTTTTAGAAAGCTGAACCTGCCTCAGGATAAGGATTAACGGTTCAGTTGGCTGCAAAATGGTGTTTTTTCCTCCACAGTAAATGTAGATTTTTTCAGCAAAAACCTGAATATTGA
This sequence comes from Chelonoidis abingdonii, assembly GCF_003597395.2. NCBI lineage: Eukaryota > Metazoa > Chordata > Testudines > Testudinidae > Chelonoidis > Chelonoidis abingdonii. The sequence continues at coordinate 154,367,173 of NC_133772.1, read as the reverse complement.
AAATATTACCATTTAGAAATGTGGCCATTGTGCCTCCCATTGTCCTCTGTAGGCAGGGCTCAGACTACGTCACCCAGGATGCACCATGACCTCCCCCTACTAAAGATGGGAGGGGATGCATCATGGGAGTCCCTGGCCACGATCCATGCAAGGAGACCCCTGCACTCACCCGGAACCCAACTGAGCTTAATGGAGTTCCATGCAAGCCGGGGGTTTGCCAGCAGAGAGCCACCTCTGACAGCAGAGAGCCAACAGAGAGCAGGGTCGGACAGATGACAACAGCACCTGTTCAGCTAGCTACTTAGCACTGCTAGTGCTACAGTTTAGAGATAACTGTCTGCTGTGAACACATTAATACATCTGTTACACGGAAAGTGACAACATAACCACCTGACGGAGAACTGTCCCGCGTGCCCGTGTGATCAGAATTACAGCCCCAGCAGATAACAGACGCATTATTGAGGAGTCTACATTTCTCAGCTAGGAAAATAAATGACATGTTCATTTACCTTCACCACTGAGATCCCATAGTCCTGGAGAGCTCCAACCGAGTTCTCTAGCTGTTCCAGAAACAGACGGACACCTGGAGAACCTGAAACACCAATAAGAGCTGGTTTCTCTGTATCTCTGGTCCTCTTGAGTATTAGGTAGAGTAGCTAAAACAAAACCTAATGTTCCCTAATCTCTCTGGACCAGACTGAGTTACCCTTACTCACACTTAGGGTGACCAGACAGCAAGTGTGAAAAATCAGGAAGGGGGTGGAGAGTAATAGGAGCCTATACAAGAAAAAGACCCCAAAATCGGGACTGTCTCTGTAAAATCAGGACATCTGGTCACCCTACTCACCCTGAGTAGTAGCTTGCTACACAAGCCTCCCCACTGATTTCAGCAGGACTACTCATGGCATAAGCTACTAGTCAACACAGATACAGGTATGACAAGCTGGTCTTATTTGCCTCAGTTTCCCATTTTACAGAGAGGGGCAATGTTACTTCCTGTTTCCCCAAGGAGGCACTTTTGGAGACAAATACAACCCCCTTTTGGCAAGCTAGTCCACAGGAGGAGTTCCTTACACACACACAGAGCTCCAGTGAAGGCAACAGAGGTCTGACAAAGAGACAGAGATCTGCCCAGGCAGCTCAACATGCCGGTTGGGTACCTTCAACAGGAACAACAATAGGAAAGCATTCACTTCCACACATTTCTATGATCATCGGGAATATGCCAGGGGGTTGGTATATTCCTGCTCTAAGAGATGTTCTTTCAAACTATTTAGGGTTTCAAGTTTTCCAAGAACTGTGACCATCTGATTTTCACCATTACCAAAGAGCCTGTTCCACAGCTACAATGTTATTCGCTCTCACGAGCACGTGAGACTTTCCCCTCGAGTTGCTTATTTCCCCTGCGAAGCTGGGATAGTGAAAACGCATACATTTAAAATACATACCATCTCGACTAAAATAAACCAGGGATGCTCTTCCCGGCTGCAAGCTGCTGAAATACTCCTGGGGGCTCAGCTCCAGCAGTGTATTTGCATTTCTTGCCGCAGCCATGGAATAAGTACCTAACAGGAGGAAAGAGAAGCAGGAAACCCATCCATTCACTTGGGGGAGCATGATTTCATCTGTTAAAGTCACTGCAGAAGCCACATCTGGAAGAAAAAAAAAATTCTCTGCTGTTTACCCAGATTTCCAGATCTGTGACTGTAATTTACAAGTGTAACAAAGCCAATAAAACCCCAGTGATTAAAATGCCAGTTAATCTAACTATAAAAATAGCAGATGAATTCAGTTACAGCACAGCTAGTGTTGATTACAATTGCAGGCCATTCCTGTTTCTTATTAATTATATTTGCAGCCCTCTGTGGTTGTGGTCTGGGGCTGGGGATTTTTTGTTTGTTTTTGTTTTGTTTTGTGTTTTTGAGATGGTTAGAGAAAGTCAAGTATCCAGAAATGAAAACAGTGCCCACCTACACACAGATCTTTCAATGCACAACTCCCCTCCCCCTCACTTCAAGTTCTTGTTAAGAACTGGTTAGGATCAAACTAGCTTCATACACTCTACTGAACAAGACTTGCGTGAACAAAGGGCTTCCCAAAAGGCCTGACTAGCCTCTTCTTTACTCCAGTTTTACGCCAGTTCCACTAGGGCAACACAAGGGCCAGCCAAGCCTTTTTCCTGTGAATAAATTGGTTAAGAAGAGAGCAGACACATAAAATGTTTTTTGCATTTCCCCCTCATCCATGTACAGAAGGTGAAATTCACACCCCCTTCTCCTTGCGGCAAAGCTGGCGTGGGGGCCTCTATGAAACTTTGGGAGGTGGATCTAGCCTCCAACTTTTATGCGCAGGACGTAGGGCAGCCCTGCAGTTGCAACTGCCATCCCTGGACTGGCACAGGGGACAGAGCTCCTGCAGCAGGCTCTGTGTTGGCTCTCCCCTCCATGCTGCTTGGTGAGGAGCAGGCACAGAGCCCCCTGTATCTCAATGGGTGCTCTCTCCAGGGCTGCCCAACCCCCACACACTAGCCACACTGCATCTTGGCTCTGTTGGGGAGCCTTCCACAGACCCTTGGCCTCTGGGTGACCTCGACACAGCAAAACTCATGCATCCAGTTCATCAAACCTCCCAAAGCTAAGGTGTGCTGCTCTTCTCCAACACAAACAACAAGGTGCCTTTGCAAGAAGATTGGAGGATTGGAAAATGTCACCCGTATTTGATTCTTCTCTGTAAGGTTGGTTTGCAATATATGACTCAACCACTAGATGTCACAGTTTGTTGAATAGAGTTCCAAACAAGGTGTCCTCCCTGGCAAACAAGGGAGACAAAGCTGGGAATCAAGCTGCATAGAAGCCCCTTTGTTTTGCACAATAGCTGCAGATGATTTCTTTACTCAACACCTCCTGTTTAAGACAGACCATGAAACTGTATATTGTGACATCTTGTGCTCCCAGCTATCAGGGTTGCCAATTTTGGTTGGACGCATTCCTGGAGGTTTCATCACATGACATCATCTTTAATTAAAGATTAATCTTTGAATCCTGGAGACTCCAGAACAATCTGGAAGGCTGGCAATCCTAACTAACTGAGGCTGTTTATAGCAGTAGTGCTCAAAAATAAACACAAAATCCGGCCACCCTCCAACAGCAGACAGAGTTAGTTATGGATAGAATAGATAGTTTTTGTGGATATAGACTAACACAGCTACCCCTTGATAGTTAGCAAAGAGAAAGAGCCACCTGATCTTCAGATTCTCCCTCTGTGTTCAAGTACTCTGCCTTTCCTGCTCTCTGCATGGAAAACAGGACACTTTAAAATATATGTACACACAAATTCACTTTATAGTAAGCAGGCTTGGAAGGATTAGTTATTTATTGGTAAACGTCACTAAAGACCGATTGCACTTACATCTACTAACCAATGAAAATATATTTCCTTCTATAATAATCTGAATGTACAGGTCGGGAAGTAAGGAAAATGCTGTTTGAGAACTTAGAGTCAAAATTCAGTGATTTAGACTTTTGTATTAGCTTGTTACAAAGAGACTAACAAATGAACAGTAAAAACAGGTATGATTTGTTGAATGATGAATATTTCCTTTGTATAGTTTGATACGTGATATTGACAATTTATGTCAATGGTTTATAAAGCCTTAACTCTTTGAATCTCAATGTCTAAATAACTGTCTGACCCCTCCCCAGCATTTCATACAACTGTGAAAATGTAAATTAGTACAAAGAGAAAAAAATGCTTAAAAATATGTCAATATTATCCATCAAAATTATAAAAATCTAATTCCACCAAGATGACTAGTAAGCAACACAATCATCACATGCCATTGTGTCTGTCCGCTCCTTGTTGAGTGATGCTTAACATCCAGCGGCATAAAAAGTACTCCCGGGGAAATTCTGCACCAAAAAATTTAAAATTCTGTGCACAGTATTTTAAAATTCGGCATATTTTATTTGTCAAAATAACACTATATAATCATGCCAGTTTCAATTATTTCAGTAATTTATTTCAAAATACCTGTCAGCAAGTATGTCTGTAACAACACAGACAAAAAAATTCCCCCAGGAGTAGAGAGTTAAAAAAAACCTTCTGACAACCCAGTTCCTGTTTCTCTGCCCACTCCCTCCCAGAGCCCAGCCATGGACTCCCCAGAGCCCATGGATCCAGAGGGAGAAACAGCCTGATGCCGGGTCCTGGGCTTGTAGGGAGTTTCCTGCACACCCTCTCCTTCCTTCAGGGCTTGCGGGGAACTGCTACTGCTGTGAACCCTCCAGCTCCCTCCCAGGCAGCGTCTTCTATTTGTGAGCTGGACTCTGCTGGGTCCGGCGGCTCCTAGTGGCACTCAGCAGCTTTGCAGCCCATTTCTGTATGGGGGTAAAGGAAATTCTGCATGCACAACATTAATTTCTGTGCAAATTCAGCATTTCACAGTGGCGCAGAATTTCCACAGGAGTCAAACAGAATGCACTCTCCACCAACTACTTAAACTCGTCTCCTAAAAACAGACATTGTTTTTAACACTGCCTGAAAAACACAAGCTGCAGTTTTAAACGTGTTCCAACATTTTTTTCAAATTAGTAAAATTCTTTATTATTATTTCTGTCACTGTGGCACCTAGAGAAGCAGCTATGAAGGACACAGAGTCTAACCCAACCTCCCCTGCAATTAACAGAAGGATTTCTACTGGACTCCATGGGCTGTGAATAAGGCCCTAATAAAGTACAGAGACGGCGGCTCTGGAAACCCCTTAGACAGAGCAGAGGAATTTCATTCTTATTTGAGAGGCTCTGATGATCTCCGCCATGTTGGTAAAGTAACTGGAACTGACTTTGCTCTGCTGTCTTGTTTGTTCCCCTGTATCAAGGATGGCTTGTTGATCAAGGAACAGCATTTGCAAGGCGGTATCATTGTTTGGTCGTGGGGAATAAAGAGCAGTGTCCTTCTCTCTGTGGTGTGGAGGAAGCAGAGTGTGACAGATCAGGGGCTCCACCACCTGGGGCACTACGAGAGCCGTTCAGGGGAGACATTACATGCTTAAAGTTTTATACCTAGAAGATTTTAAGTGTTTGAAGTTTTTAAGATGTTTACAAGACCCCATCCTCTCTCAACCCGCCAATGCTCTTTCCCTGTTATGTCCAGTCCCATCGTCCCACACACTGCTTGGAAACATCTGTGGTGGTCCTGAATGCCCCACCTTGGGTCCCTACCCACTCTCAGCAATGAGCAGCCTTGTGGTCTGGCAAGATCTCCCTGTCACCTGTTCTCTGCCTCTCCTCATGCTCCCCAGTAGCTGGCATCTCCTTAAGGCCCTTGGCCTTCTTCCTCCATCTCCCCCATTATTCTTCCCTCCTCTCTATCCACTCTTCCAGCCGACTGCTAGAACCCACCCACATCTCTCCCACACACATGCACACATTCTCTCTATGCTTCCCCAGGCCTCTTCATGCCCTTGCATGTTCCCCATGCCCATTGTCCTTTTCCCACATTTCACACATCCTGCCCCCTTTCAGTCTGTTGGTAACTGGACCCTGAGACCCCGCCCCCGCTAAGTCTCTTTTCCCCAGGCCCCGCCCCCAACACTCATGCCTCTCCCCCCCATCCCAGTCGCTCCCTGGATCGTCTCCACCCGCCTCTCCCACCCACCCCCTCAACTGGGCTCCTCTGCTCCGGGACTGGGACGGGAGCTGCTGCAGAGGCTGGTGGTGGTTAGTGACCCAGCTAACCGGGATTTTGAGGTCCGGTCAGTACATCCGACTGGACACTTTCAGGTCCCCTTTTCGACTGGACTTTCCAGTCGAAAACCGGGCACCTGGCAACCCTATGCCCACAGAGTCTCCTGCATCGCCCTCCATTGGCCCACCAGCATCCTGTGTCCCACTTCACGTTCCCTTTCTGCAGATCCAAGATCAGACAGCGCAATTCCATGCTAATATTCAATGTGCCCCTCAGCCCCAGTCCAGCGCCCTTCCAATCACCTCCCACTCCCTCCATGTCCTCATTCTGGACTCCTACCCCCTGGATCCACCTCTGCTTACCTTCCCCCTCCCCATGCCCCCCATCACTGGCTCACTCCAGCAGCAACTGCAGCAAAGGCTGGAGTCAGCAGGTCAGTTTAAATTATAAATGTTTACATTATTTCTACTGTAAATAGTGCTCTCTGTGCACATCAAACCAGCTCTTTATAACTTGGGAATTCCCCAAATACTCTCTTCCTTCCTCTCTCCCTCCCCCCCAAAAATCAACTCCAAGGCACCTCTCCCCCAGCAAAGCCAATAAAGCAAACATGGAGGGTGGACACCAAACCCTTCTAGAGACAGGATGAGTCCCTCCCACACCTCAAAGAAGAAAGAATTAGGGCATTTTCCAATGACAGAGACACTTTCGAGACACTGTAACTTTCAAATCTCTCTCTGAAACGTCCCAAAAATTCCCATCCCAGGTATGAATCATAGAATCATTGAATATCAGGCTTGGAAGGGACCTCAGGAGGTCATCTAGTCCCACCCCCATTGGGTGTGGAGATGTGGTAGGTGGAATTTGGGGGCTGGGAGGGCTCAATTTATTTTTGAAAAAGCTGAGGGGTGGAAGGGAGTATTTTAAAAAGTCAGATTAACAGGGAGAATCTGCGTTCAGCTTCACCTGTGGGTCAATTCCTGCTGCTTCGTAATGAAGTATCCTGACAGGAGGCCTAGAAGCAAATAGGAGTGTGAGTGAATAGGGAAACAGACACCAAGCCTTACCCATCACAGTCTGGCACCTTGCGTCATCATTTACACCTGTGCAAGGTGAGTGTGTTATTATTATTATTATTATTTAATTCCCGCAGCTCCCAGGAGCCCCAGTCATGGACCAGAACGCCATTGTGCTAGGAACAAACAACTATACCATGTTCCTTTGTAATCTGGTAGCATTTCACATCCACTCAGCAATCGTATTAATCATCAATCAGGCAGGGCCACCTTGTGAGGGTGTGGGGGGGGGCGGCAAGTGGGGCAATTTGCCCCAGGCCCCAGAGGGGCCCCGCGAGCTGCTCCAGGTTTTCAGTGGCACTTCGGCGGCAGTCCCTTCACTCGCTCCGGGTCTTTGGCGGAGCGTCCTCCAGTGCAGCGGAAGACTTGGAGCAAGTGAAGGACCAGCCGCTGAAGTGCTGCCAAAGCCTCGGAGTGCCACCTGGTGAATACAAGCGCTGCCGCAAGCAATAGAAAAGAAAAAATCCGCGATCGGCGGCAGCTCTACTGCCGCCGCTTCATTCTTCGGCCGCGGGTCCTTCCCTCCGAGAGGAACCCGCCACTGAATTGCCGCCAAGACCCGGCCCTGCCCCAGGCTGCCTGAATCCTCTGGGCGGCCCTGCAACCAGGGTGCACAGCACTGGAGAATCAACCCACAGGGCCAGAGCAAGAGCAGATTAGATTCCAAACCTTGTCCACATTCAGCAAGAGCTCTTACTCAGCCATTAGTGCCCAGCAGGGTGACCAGATAGCAAATGTGAAAAATCAAGACAGGGGTGGGGGGTAATAGGAACCTATGTAAGAAAAAGACCCAAAAATCAGGACTGTCGCTAAAGTCGGGACATCTGGTCACCCTAGTGCCTGGCAATCAAGGTAGTGGCACCAGTGCTGATTCCTTAATTAACCCAGTTTGCCTTTAAGCAGTGTAGTTGTAGCCCTGTTGGTGGCAGGATATTACAGAGACAAGGTGGGTGAGGTAAGATCTTTTATTGGAACAACTTCAGCTGGTGAGAGAGAGACAAGCTTTCTAGCCACAGAGCTCTTTGTCAGGGCTAGGAAAGGAATTCTCAGCCTCACAGCAAAATGCCAGGTGGAACAGATTGTTTAGGGTAAGTAGTTAGCATGTACTGTAAGGGGCCATTGAGGGTAGAGTAGCCCGTTAACACCTCAGCAGTCATAGGACAGGAGGGGGTCAGTGGGTTACAGACGGCTGTAACAAGCCATAAATCCAGTGTTCTAGAACAAAAGTTGGTCCAATAAAAGATATTGCGTCACCCACTTTGTCTCTATCAACAAGCATTCTTAAAACTACAATATCCACCTGCTGAAGTGAAAAAATAGATTGACAGAGCCAAACGAGTACCCAGAAGTCACCTCCTACACGACAGGCCCAACAAAGAAAATAACAGAGCTCCACTAGCCGTCACCTTCAGACCCCAGCTAAAACCTCTCCAGTGCATCATCAAAGATCTACAACCTATCCTGAAAGATGATCCCTCACTCTCACAGAGCTTGGGAGACAGACCTGTCCTCGCTTACAGACAACCCCCAAACCTGAAGCAAATACTCACCAGCAACCGCACATCACTGAACAAAAACACTAACCCAGGAACCTATCCTTGCAACAAAGCCTGATGGCAACTCTGTCCACATAGCTATCCAAGTGACATCATCATAGGACCTAATCACATCAGCCCTACCATCAGGGGCTCAGTCACCTGCACATCTACCAATGTGATATATGCCATCATGTGCCAGCAATGCCCCTCTGCCATGTACATTGGCCAAACCGGACAGTCTCTACGCAAAAGAATAAATGGATACAAATCTGACATCAGGAATCATCACATTCAAAAACCAGTAGGGATCACTTTAGCTGTCTTGCGTCATTCAATGACACCTGGGTGGCAATTTTGCAACAGAAAAGCTCAGAAACAGACTCCAACGAGACTGCTGAGCTGGAATTGATAGCAAACTAGATACAATCATAACTGTATTGAATAGGGACTGGGAATGGCTTGAGCCTTACACACATTGAACACTATTTCCTCATGTTAAGTATCCTCACACTTCTTATCAAACTTCTTTACTGGCTATCTTATTATCACTCAAAAGTTTCTTCTTACTTAACTGCCTCTCAGAGTTGGTTAGACAACTCCCACCTTTTCATGTTCTCTGTATGTGTATCTATATCTCCTCACTATATGTTCCATTCTATGCATCGATGAATGGCTGTAGCTCACGAAAGCCTATGTCAGATAAATTTGTTAGCTATAAGGCGCACAGTGTCTGTCTTGTCTCTATAGTTGCCTTGTCCAGCCTGAGGGTCAGACCAGTTTGGCTGCAGGATTGCTGAGTCAAAGCTATTTCAAAGGTTGCTTGCTCCCTCCACCCCCTCCCCCAACTCCTGCCCGCTGCTTGTTCTCCTGCCCCCTCCAAGCCCTTGTCGCCCGCCACGCGTGCTCTCCCCCCCGGCCCCCTTGCCCACCACCCATGCCTCTCCGTCCCCTCCCCTGAGGTGGAGAGGAGCGAGCGGCAGGCGAGGGGACCTCGGGGGAAGAGGCGGAGTGGGGGCCAGACGAGGTACCATGTGGGAAGAGCCCTGAGGGAAGAAGTGGAGCGGGACCTCAGGGAAGAGAAGGGGCGGAGCATGGGCAGGGCTAGGGTACAGGTGCCGGTGGTCCCCTGCTCCACATTCTCAGGAGCTTCCGCCTGCGGTGCTCCAAAGGCGGCAGGGGGAGGGAGGGAGAACCTGATGCTGGGAGTTGAGTTGTGCGGGGACTGGACCTAGTAAGGATGGGACTGGGAGCCAAATGGGGGAGAGAGACAAGCTGGGAACAAAAGTCTAGGACTGGGAACCAGGGCAGGAAATGGAGGGTGATGGCCGGAAGCTGGTGGGTGGGCAGGGAGACTGAGATAAAATGAGGAGCTGGGGGTAGACTGGGACTGGGAACCAGTGGGAAGGAGGGAGAGGGAGAAGGGAGACAGGTCTGAGGAGAAGCTGGAATGTGGGAGGAGAATTGGGACTGGCAAGGCAAAGAGACTGAGACAAAGAGCTGAGGGGGGTACTGAGACGGGATAAGTCCAGAGAGAAAGGCTGGAACTGGGAGCCAGGGGAGTGTGATGGAGCATCTGCCCCACACTAGCCCATAAGGGGTTAATAGAGACCTAGGGATGTTGTGCAGGAGGCAGCCAATTGGAGAGGGGCTGTGAGGGGCAGCCTATCAGGGCCGGGCTGGCCCATATAAGAAAGGCTGCAGAGTAGAGAGCATATCTGAGTCCATCAATTTCTCCTCCTAACAGAAATAACCCACAAGACCCAGAATATTGATTATTCACTTAAAATCATAGAATATAACAACAGCGTAGGAAAGAACCTCAGGAGGTCATCTAGTCCAACCCCCTGCTCAAAGCAAGGCTAATCCCCAGACAGGTTTTTGCTCCAGATCCCTAAATGGCCCCCTCAAGAATTGAACTCACAACCTGGGGTTTAGCAGGGCAATACTCAAACCACTGAGCTATCCCTCCTCTTTAAAGTCACAAGGAGTAATTATATATTTGGAGGGAATATTTATGGGTATGACTGTTCCTTTCTGTCACCTGTCCTATAGAACAGGTCCAGATACTATTGTCAAGGCTGATTCCCCACTCTGGCACTGAGTGCAGAAGGTGGGGGCCAGCAAGGATTCTAAAAATTAATACTGGCCAATCCAGGGTGGTATTAAACTCTCAAGGTTACATCTTTTCTCTGACCTTGGATTGGTAGATGCTGCCACCACCCGAGTGCAGAACTCTTTTGAGAGCCCAGGAAGGCACAGTTGGGAATTCCTTCCTGTGGGGTACCCTCAAACCCCTCATCTCACCTCGGGGAAGAGCTGAGAAGGGAAAAAAAAAACCCAGAAATCAGCTGTTGCCACCAGCTAATTAAACAACATGTGCACAAACCTCCTAAGACACAAAAGTACAATTCTGTTCTCAAAAAAGGTAAAGTGTATTAATTAAAAAAAGAAGAAAATACATCTGGGAACTCAGGCTACCGCTAGATTTTAAAACAGCAACTTCAAGGATTAAGCACCAAGAATAGCTTTCTTGAGGTCCAGCTTAAAGGTTACAAGCAAAACAAAAGCATCTGGGGTTAGCACAGAGGATTCTACAAGCCATAAAGAAATAAAAAGGGATAAACCTAATTGCATCTTCCTAGACATTTCCTGATCTACTTACATATCTGGGGTTTCAAATGAGTAGTTCCTAGGTATGATACCGAGGATTTTTCATACCTGGCCTCAAAATTCTTACAGCATCGCTGTTGCCCAGTCCACCTCTCTCTGGGAGAACAATAGACAAACAGACAAAAGGGGCATCTTTGTTTCAATTTTAAAAAGTTCCAGCCTTCCCGTTGACTCTTTTGGCCAGGTGCCCACTCACTTCCTTTTACTTATGCAGAGCAGTGAGACTTTTTAACCTTTACAGGTAGTGCAATTAGAGAACAGCTACTAAGAAGGATTTTATAACTACTGGCTGGCTGGGTGTCCATAAAAGGGAGCTATATCCCCCTTCATTTATCACAACTATATACTATGTTTTGACCTTAGGGTTATGTGCAGATGTGGTCGCGCCATCTCAAAAAAGATATGTAGTAATCGGAAAAGATTGAGAAAAGGGCAACAAAAATGATTAGGGTATAGAATGGCTGCCATATGAGGAAAGATTAATAAGACTGGGACTTTTCAGCTTGGAAAAGAGACGACTAAGGGGGCTAAGATGGAGGTCTATAAAATCATGACTGGTGTGTAAATAAGGAAGTGTTATTTACTCCTTCACATAACACAAGAATTAGGGATCACCACATGAAATTAATAGGCAACAGGTTTAAAATAAATAAAAGGAAGTATTTTTTCACACAACACACAGTCAACCTGTGGAACTTTTTGCCAGAGGATGTTGAGAAGGCCAAGATTATAACAGGGTTCAAAAAAGAACTAGATAAATTCATGGAGGATAGATCTATCAATGGCTATCAGCCAGGATGGGCAGGGATGATATCCCTAGCCTCTGTTTGCCAGAAGCTGGGAAAGGGTGACTGGGGATGGATCACTTGATGTTTACCTGTTCCGTTCATTCCCTCTGGGGCACCTGGCATTGGCCACTGTCAGAGGACAGGATACTGGGCTAGATGGACCTTTGGTCTGACCCAGTGTGGCCGTTCTTATGTTTTGATACCAACACTCGTACATTGTTGATTTCAGTGGGGTTTGTGCGTGTATAGCTAAGGGTGGAATCTGGTCCCCAGTATTTATTCCAAACATAAACAAGAGCTGGCAAGAGCCAAGGGGCTGTGCCTCCACTCGAAATGCAATTTACAATTTTCCTTTCGCTCAGACTGGAACGACCCATGTTTATAAAGCGGGTTCCGGTCCCAGCTCCACCTTGGGCTGTCTGTGATTGATTTGGTAATTGCGATCAAGATTTCCAAAAGCGATTAGTGGTATGGGACGGGTTGATTTTTTTTTCCCCTGTGCCCAGCTTAAGACACACATACCCTGAAAATCAGGCCCCGCAGGTGTCTCCAGTTGGACACTCAAAAACGGTGGCCCCTAGTCACACTGGAAAATCTTGGCCTGCATATGATGTCTCCAACCTGCCGATTTGTCATTTTATTATTTGTCTTACAGTAGAACCCCCAGAGAGCTAAGACAAGGGCCCACTCCACAAGGCGCTGTACATAGTAAAACAGCCCCTGCCCCCACAGAGCTTATAAAACAAAGGGTGGGAAAAGGAACACAGAGAGGTGAAATCATTTCCCCATGGTCAGGATTAGAACCCAGGTCTCTGACGTCTAGTCCAATGCTCTACCCATTAGAAAATACTGCCTTCCGAGCTCTTCACTGGCAGGTTTTTGGTTACAATGTATATTTCCTAAAATGCTCGGGCTAAAGACAACTATTTGCACATTGCGTTTATTAATGTTTCATCTGCTTTGAAACAGGGAATGCAAGCACTCTGGTAAGTGATTGGTTGTGTAGTTTCATTGTGGCATCTGTAATTATTCTACAGCCTGTACAGATATTCAGCTCCTGTACAGTGACCCTTTGCAGTCAATGCTCAAAACGGAGCTGAAGATAATATTGTCTTACCTAAACTATACCTGAAGGAATAAATCATTGATGCTTTGGCCAGCAACTGAACTTGCATGCTGCCCATTCAAGGAGTGGGAGTAAGAAGACAACATTGTCACAGTAAATTGTCTGCTAACAGAATGGTAGACAGGGTACACACACTCAGCACTGAGCTAGGCACCTCCCAGTTCAGATCAGACAACCAAGCCCCAAAGAGCTGCCCATCCTCATAGGATGGGGGAGAGACTCATCAACAGAGAGGAGCTAACGGGGGAAACCACCTCAGTGAGATTTATGCAAGTTACTCAACAAGAGCTGATGCAAAATTGTTTTTCTTTGTTCAATATAAATACAACTATATCAGTGTCATTGCCAGTGTATTGTTTGCATCACCCAGTTAACTGGTTGTGTCCCAAGACCACAGGGTTTAGAGGAAAGTGCATGGAGTGAGAGTGAAGAAGCTCCAAGTTTTAATCTTGGATCTGACACTGCCCCCCAGCACTGCCTTTTGCATGTCCCTTCATTTCTGTGCATCAGTTTCCCCAGCCGTAAAACGAGAATACTCATTTGTCTCCTTCACGGGAGTGTTGTGAGATTATGCGTGTACAGCCCTTTGAACATGCAGCTCAATCAGGAATGGGTGTGAAATGCTACCCATTCAGAAGGCTGGCACTTTGCATGGATGTGTTTTACACCTAAGGCGTTGGAGAATTAGACCCATGCACCACTCTGTAAGGGCTACACAATATTGTTATTATTAGTTAGACATTGACCCTAGGGTTCTACACGACTCTTTCCAGAAATCTCTGTGCTCCGTGCCATTTCCTGTTTAACCTCTTACTGGTTTTAAATCAATGGAAAAGCAAAACTAAACACATAGGAAATTAGAAGATATAGACAAGCGCTCCAGCTGCTTTGATCATTTCCAGGGTGCACATAAGCCCTAAAGCCAGCTGAACTTGTCCCTTCCTGTAGGGGAATCTCTAGAGGGTATCCTATCCCCTCTCCTCTGTTACCAACCCCACCCCCACTTTAAATGACTAGAATTGTTTAAAGTCTGATTTACTTCTTCCGCCCCCAGTGCTGTTTGCATCTCTCAGGCAGCTGGGACAAAGGCAATAGTCCTCAGTACACTCATTTAGGTTTCACTTTCACTTTCAGGTTCTCTCTCAAGTCAGCACCCTGCAGCACGGTTTGGGTTGCAAAAGCTGCAAGAGCCAATGTTGTCCCATCTGGTTACAGTCAAGTGCAAAGCCCCTGGGGACCCTCCCACTGGGACCCTCCCACTGGAGTCTGCGGAAAGCCCTGCACTGTGACTAAATCAAACGGAGCACAACCCGGATGGCTTTGGGGCCTCACTCACCTGGCAGGTGCTACGATGTGTTTCGGACACCATTTTTTGCCCCGAGGACAGTGGCGTGGAGTTCTCCATCCGTCCCTCCTCTGGCACTGGTGGGATGGGATCACATCAGCCCCGCATTACCTTCTCTCCTGTGTGTCCCTAGGCCTTTCTTATGAAGAGTGGTGGCACTGGATGCCTCCAGTGGGCAGGTAACAGGGCTCACCCTTTGGTAGCAGGAGGACAGGGTGCTGCTCCACAGTTAGTGCTGAAAGACCCAGGCCAAGCTAAACCTTACTGTGCTAGAGATCCAGGTATTACCTATAGCAATGGAGATCTCTAAGCTACCCCCTATAGCAGTTGGGATCTCTAAGCTTCACTATAGCAGTGGGGATTTCTGAGCCACCCCTATAGCAATGGGAATCTCTGAGCTACCCCATAGCAGTGGGGATCTCTGTGCTCCCCTATAGCAACGGGAATCTCTGAGCTACCCCTATAGCAGTGGGGATCTCTGTGCTCCCCTGTAGTAGTGGGGATCTCTGTGCTCCCCTATAGCAACGGGAATCTCTGAGCTACCCCTATAGCAGTGGGGATCTCTAAGCTTCAGTATAGCAGTGGGGATCTCTGAGCTCCCCTATAGCAGTGGGGATCTCTGAGCCACCCCCATAGCAACGGGAATCTCTGAGCTACCCCTATAGCAATGGGGATCTCCGAGCTCCCCTATAGCAGTGGGGCTCTCTGAGCTCCCCTACAGCAGTGGGAATCTCTGTGCTCCACTACAGCCGTGGGGATCACTGAGCCACCCCTATAGGGATCTCACCAGCTAGCCCTATAATAATGGGGATCTCCGAGCTAACCCTGCAGAGACGGGGATCTCTGCCCTGCCTCCCCGCAGATCCGCGCCGCTCCTGTGTCCTCCGCCCACGAGCACCCGCCCGCACAGGCCTCTCCGCGCAGCTGGTCCCAGTCCCAGGCAGCTCGGGGCTGCGGCTCTGGAGGGCGGAGCGAACGGCGGGCGCCCGCTGACCAGGGAGAACAACACAGGCGGCGGGAGGCGACCAGAGGGAGGAAGGAAACGGAGTCGGGCGGCCGCGACAACCCAAGAACAAAGCCGAGACCGGAGAGACCGCGGTGGGCGGCCCGGCTCTGATTGACAGGCCCAGCAGCCACCAGGAAGGGCCGCAGGAAACGGCGCGGGCGGGCCCGGCGGGAGCCAATGAGAAAAGTCTGCTGTCCGGAGCGAGCGCCTCAAATAATCTGGCTCAGCTGATCGTCTCCAGCCGAGAGTTGTTTTCGGAGCAAGGGAGCGCTGCAGCCAGCCGGGCGGGCGGAGGGAGGGGGCAGGCAGGCAGGCTCGGGCTCTCTTTTGTTGCATGGGTTTTTAGCCGTTGTAGTGAGTGGGGTGGGGGGGATCTTCCCCGCCCCTGGTTTTTACCCCCCGTTTTATCCCATTGCAGCCAGCTCCGACCGACCCTCCCTCCCCGCAGCCGGGGCCATGCCCGCCATCCCCTACCCCGTGGAGCTGGGGCTGACGGTGCTGCACACCGCCCTGTACGCCTCCCTCTTCCTCTTCGCCTACCTGCAGCTCTGGCTGCTGCTCTGCTACGGGGAGAAGCGGCTGAGCTACCGCCCGCTCGGCCTCTCCCTCTGCCTGCTGTGGGCAGCGCTCCGCACCGTGCTCTTCTCCTGCTACCTGCAGAACTCGCTGCGGGCCGGCCCGCTGCAGCGCCAGCCGTTTCCCCACTGGCTGCTCTTCTGCTCCCCGGGCTGCCTGCTCTTCGCCAGCCTCTGCCTCCTCAACCTCTACTTCGCCGAGGTAGGTTGGGGGGAGCCTGGCGCGGGGACCGTCTGTGAGTGTGTGTGTGTGTGTGTGCGCGCGCGCCTTGCGCGGGGACCGTCTGTGAGTGTGTGTGTGTGTGTGTGCGCGCGCGCCTTGCGCGGGGACCGTCTGTGAGTGTGTGTGTGTGTGTGGCGCGCGCCTGCGACCCTTGCGCGGGGACCTTCGGGGACCGTCTGTGAGTGTGTGTGTGTGTGCGCGCGCGCGCCTTGCGCGGGGACCGTCTGTGAGTGTGTGTGTGTGTGTGTGTGCGCGCCTTGCGCGGGACCGTCTGTGAGTGTGTGTGTGTGTGTGCGCGCCTTGCGCGGGGACCGTCTGTGAGTGTGTTGTGTGTGTGTTTACCAAATTCTGCAAACTTGGGGCTGGGGAGGGGAAAAGCTGCGGGGATTTGCTTTCACACACACCCCCTAGTGTCACTTGGGAAGACAGACAACCTCTGGGTTGCTAAACTGGGCTGTGGGTGGTGTGTGGGTTTTGTGGTGTTAAAGGGGGACCAGAGAAAAGTGGTGATAGCAGGGGCTGGACGGTTGCCAACCATTACGTCACCAGCTAGAGCTCTCTGCTATTGTTGCTGCGTTTCTCTCTCTCCCCCCTTTCTTTCTTATTCGCAGGTTTATTCTTCTGCCTCTTGTTGTGCTGAGGTTCCAGGAACCTCGCTGACCCGCAAACCCCTAGGCTCAGGCACGAGTCCCCACCTCAGCCCCCTAACACAATGGGGCAGTGTGGGTTGGACGTCGGCAAGGCCACTCGGGGCTTTTGTTGTTGTTTGTCACTTGGCTTTTCTTTCTCTCCCTCTAGAGCTTATTTTTTTGTGTGTTCTAATCCACACACCCCCCTCCCCTAAATCCCCAGATATTTCTCTGTAGCCCGGCCTCTGATGAACGGCTCCCCCTTTGTTATGGACTCTGATGAAGCAAGTCACAAACTAATCTGGCAAGACTTTCCTGCTAGCTGTGTTATTATGGTTGAGATTGCCTTTACTACTGCAGCGCTCAGCTGTTGTTAACAGCCTCACAAAGGAATCTCCAAACCCACTGAAATCCTTCAGTCACAGGGGAATTATGATTCATTTCCCCTAAGGACATTTGGCTTCACATGATACACACAATATTAGCAGACTGAGCAGCACAATTTTCTTCTACCTTTCTTTCCCCCCCCTCCAAAAAAACCCCCACCATACCTGAACACCTGATGAAGCTGTCAATTTTTTAAAAACTGGTCAAAGCTAATAACAACGTAGGATAACAAAATAGGTTATTATGCAACATTTATTGTCCCTGACTACTATCTTCTCTGCCAAACTGTGATAATCTACCTTACCAGCAGGTATAGCAATATGCCCCCCAGAAGGCAAAGGAAGGCGGTAATTGGGCTCCTATTGGCAACAAAGCGCCTGGGTTTTGTTACAGTTGTAAATTACTTAATGCTGCAGTATGTTTATGTGCATTGGGCTTTTTTCAAAGCTTACAAAGATCATCAAGTAATGTGCTAACTCTTTCTGACATTGCAAACTCCCTTTACCTCACCCATTTAAATTTAAGGATAAACTTTTATTTTGCAAGGAGAACTGACTGGGGGGATGGGTTTGATGAGGGGTGTCTTGTCTTGATGTTAGAACTAGGCAGCAAAAAATAAGCTAAATGTCAATAGCTATGGAATTTGAATTGGGGAGGGGGAAATCTAGGATCATTTTTAGCAAAGAGACAAGCTGTGTTCACACACTTGTTTGGGGGGCTGGAGCCTCACTTGTCTCTAGAGTCGCATACACTAGAGCAGTGGTTTTCAACCTTCTTTCATTTGTGGACCCATTTTAAAAAAAATAAATAAATCCAGTGGAGGTGTGGATCCCTCTGGAAATTTTAGGCCTAGTCTGCAGATCCCCCATGGACCACAAGTGGAAAACCACTGCAGTAGTGCAAAGTGGGTGTAAAATCCTGTCAGTATATATTGCCTGCATCTGTAACTTTCACTCCATGTATCTGAAGAAGTGGTTTTTTAACCCCCAAAAGCTTATGCCGAAATAAATCTTAATCTTTAAAGTGCCACCGGACTCCTTGTTGTTTTTTGTAAAATCCTTGTGGGTCAGAATGGCAGCATTTGCTTGCCCAAGTGTAAGCAACTACAATGGTGGACAACTGGGCCCATGGAGTTTCTGAGAAGGCAGGAGTAGAGAGTACCTGCCATGTCTAAACCATTTGTTCACCTGCCTGCCAGAAGAACCGAGCTCTACAGATAAAACTAGCAAGCTTAGGGCTGGTCTACACTACGGGGGGGAAATCGATCTTAGATACGCAACTTCAGCTACGTGAATAACGTAGCTGAAGTCGAATATCTAAGATCGGATTACTCACCCGTCCTCACTGCGCGGGATCAATGTCCGCAGCTCCCCCTGTCGATTTCGGAACTCCGTTGGGGTTGGTGGAGTTCTGGAATCGATATAAGCATGTTCAGGGATCGATATATCGCGTCTCATCTAGACGCGATATATCGATCCCCGAGCAATCAATTTTAACCTGCCGATACGGCGCGTAGTCTAGATGTAGCCTCAGACTGGAGCAACCCCCTTGTGTTTACATTCCTACTTTTGCACAAAGATTGTCCTATATTGTTAACTAATCAGTAAGGAACTGCCTTGATTTAGCTTATGATGACTCCTGATGAACCAGCTAAATGGATACAGGGCACTCTTAAACTGAAACAAGAGGTGCCACTCTAATGTCAAAACTGTTGCTAAATGAAATTGGGGAAGTGGGTGCAACTCTTGCATTGACAAGGCCTTTAGTAAATCCTTGCACCCCAACCTAGGTCTGTGCCGGTTATGCGATATGTATGTATCTTTTCATCCTTGCAAACGATATCTGTAACCCCCCATAACCCAAGCCTGACCCCAGATATACAGTACCTTCCCTCTCAACTTGTGTATTTCATTTCAAACATTCACTTTAATAAAATTGCAACTTGCTAACTGGTGACACTTTGAAACAAAACTAGCTAAACACTGTCCTTCAGTTCTTGATAATCTGTGAATGGGGGATATGGAAAACCCTGTCCACCTAATTACATCTTTGAAACTGTAGATGTGGTGTACACCATGATTCAAATACCTGACTTGTAAGCTGGTGGGAAGTACCTCTTTTAAAGCAGAAGATTAGGCTGGTTACCATTGGCTTTTTTGTGCGATGTTCTTGGAGAAGATTGAATAATCAAGGCCTTTGGGACCATGCAGAGAGGTGACTTCTTTCTCCCCCTCCCCCGTGCTTCTATATCTCAAGTCACTGGCTCCCAGCTGGCCTGGTGGATCAGAAATGCATCCTTTAGCTCACAAACAATTCCCAAGCATGAAAGTGGTGTTGAAGTGTGAGGGTAAACTGGACTAGGCTTCTAATTCTCAAACACCTACTGACAAATCACATTATTTTTATATGTATTACCTGTTTGAAAAACACTTTTCCCCCCCGCCAACCCTCACAAAGTGCAGAATAAAAGATGAGTAGGATTCTCTGTGGGCTTCCAGCCCCACTATGTAATTTTCCTGTTCAGCTTGTCAGCACTCATTTTAATAGTCTTATTCTTGGTTGCCAGAGACGTGCAGTAGTTGTGGTTTTCCTTCTATTGCTAGCTACATGTTTTGATGCTCCGAATGAAAAAGCAGTTTGATACATAACCTGCATCTCTCCTTACTCCATCTCAACTCATTAAAATAGCTTCTGCTTTCATCTTAACTTCATCACTTATTCTGAGCTCTGCTGACTTGCACATATCCAATGAAGCTAATTTATCTCACATGGGGTGGTTTTCCCCCCATCCAACGAGGTATATCTCCAAATTATAAATCCCAGCGTTTGCTTGGGGACTGAACTGTCAATGATACTCCAGATGAGACCTAAAATAGCTTTTTGCTTTTTTTATTTTGCAGCCAGCAGATATCTTGGCATCTTCCTAGTAGGCTAGCTCTGAAAGAAGTCTTCTCCTTCTACTGCCGGTCACTCCCCTTCCTTGATAATCCGAAGGGGCCTCTTATGAGTAACTTCAGCCACAGCAACCACTCGCTTCCCCTTCTACAAAAGCCTGCTTGAATGTGTTGCTTCCCCATCACTCCCTATCATGTATAGCAGTATGACTCAGGGCTCTGGCTGTGCCTTGCAGGAGACTGAGGGTCTTTCAGCTGGCTTCCCCAGGGTTGGCTTATCCATGACCTCCAACCTGTCTGGGTTTCTCTCTTCTTTTTAATGCTGCAACTGACTAGACTGCTTCTCTTCTTTAGTTATACTGGAACAGATGTGCATGTAAATCATACCCAGCCTGGGAGTTTGTATCCCAAAAATATCCAAGCTAGATAATGAAACTGTACAGTTTTGACAAAAGCAGCAGAGAATCCTGTGGCACATTATAGACTAACAGACGTTTTGGAGCGTGAGCTTTCGTGGGTGAATACCCACTTCATCAGACTGTACAGTTTTGTCACTAATCAGTGACCTCCCAAGATGCTCCACATTCATTCTCATACCCTTAAACCTTTCCTCATTAGCTTTATCTAGTTCTCCTGTTTAATGAACATCTAGTATCTATCTTTCCGCAACAGTCTGACTTTCTCAGGATGGGTTCACTGGGGCGGGAATCCTAGACAGTGTTAAAACTGCTCTGTTCACCAGCTAAGGAGTCTCCAGAAACTGGAAGTGCCCACCACTGTGTGACATAGTAGAGACACTGCCACCTTTCTGTGCTGGGAAATGCAGGGTGCATCCCAGCAAGCCCTTGTGATTTTTGTCAGTGACCTTATCAGGGCACTAACATTCTGGGAGGGGAAAAAACTAAACTTCCACAGTGTCTGTTCTTGGTTAGACCGAAAGGGGTTGTGTGTTTTTTGTTTGGTTTTTGGGGTGTGTTTTTTTGTAAACTTTGGATGCTTCTGGGTCTATACCCCAGAAGAACCTGTACTATTAAACTACAGGGGCGTGAACTGTATGTGGGGGAAGGATAGCTCAGTGGCTTGAGCATTGGCCTGCTAAACCCAGGGTTGTGAGCTCAGTCCCTGAGGGGGCCACTTAGGGATCTGGGGCAAAATCAGTACTTGGTCCTGCTAGTGAAGGCAGGGGGCTGGACTTGATGACCCTTTGGGGTCCCTTTCAGTTCTGTGAGATAGGTATATCTCAATTTATTATGTGATTGTAGCAAAGACATACCTTATACAGAGACTATAGCAATATAGCTATGCTGGCATACATCTGTAGTGTAGATGCAGCTTGTGCCAATGGAAGGGGTCTTCCCTTTCCTCCTTAAGCAATAGTAGCTACATCAATGGAAGCATTCTTCAATTACATCGCTGCAACTACACTTGGAGTTTGGGCAGGATGTGACAATGTCTAGCTATGTCAACCTAACTCTTTTGTCATGAAGAGCCATCTTCACTCAAGGGCATATCCAAATGTGACTGCTTCTGGGTGACATACCCAGATGTCTCCATAATAGCTCTTTAAATTAGACAACCATGTTCTGTCTCATCTTTATGCTTGGTGAGAGGACTTCCAGCAACTTCAGTTGAACCAGAACAATTCTGAGGAGTAGTATAGAATCCCTTCCATCCAACTGAAAGAAGGGGCTGGTGATACATCGCTGTGCTCTCCCCATTTGAACAGGGGACTTTGGAGGTAACTGCCTGTGCTGAGTGTTGGTCTGTGTGGAGTGCTTACAGCTCTTAGCTCCTTTCTTCCTGGAGAGACTTCTCGCTTACAACTCCACGACTGGATGTGCCTCTGTATTTCAAGCTTGCACAAAGCTCTGCTAGGCTAAGGGATCTGTATAGTTCCTCCAGGCCAATGTGTCCCAGCCTACCAGGGCTGGGAACAAATGGTTTATATCTACAGAACGTGAGTCATACAACTTTTTATGGCTCTTTGGCTTTTTTTTTTTTTTTTTTTCTTTCCACCCTTACTTTGGCTGGCTGAGATCACAATCTCATGGCTTTCTTGTCCCTTCCTATTAATTTTCAACTTTGATTCTAGGACATGTGGCCATATTAAAACTTTGTAGCTAGAAATCCATGCTCTTATACATACTAAAAGCGGTGGAGGAGCATTGTATATTAATGAGGTAGACTGTAAAGAAATTGTAAGTGGTGGAATGGATACGAAAATCTGTTTGGGCCAAAATCATGTTAGGGAAGAAGGCTACTAGATGTTTTCCCCAGTGCGGTGTTTGAGGTGTGCTATGAACCACCAGGATCCAGTTTGGATATGGATTGAGACCTTTTTAATGAAATAAATACTACTGGGAATTGTAAAAACAGCAAGGAGTCCTTGTGGTACCTTAGAGACTAACAGACTTATATGGGCTTAAGCTTTTGTGTGCTAGAACCCACTTCATCAGATGCATGGAGTGGAAAATACAGTAGGCAGGTATAACTATACAGTACATGGAAAGATGGGAGTTGCCTTAGCACTGATCCCCCACTTGGTAACAACGCCAATTCAGTCATGGTGGATGTGGCCCATTCCCAACAGCTGACAAGAAGATGTGAGTATCAGAGGGAAAATTATTTTTTGTAGTGACCCAGCCACTCCCAGTCTTTATTCAGGCCTAATTTGATTGTGTCAAGTTTGCACATTAGTGGGAAACTGCAGAACTGGAATTAAAGTCTGCTTCTGAAGTTTTTTTTGTTGTTGAAGAATGGCCATTTTAAGTCTGTTATTGAGTGTCTAGGGAATTGAAGTGGGCTCCTACTGGTTTTTGAATGTTACAATTCTTGATATCTGATTTGTGTGAATTTATTTTGCGTAGAGATTGTGTGGTTTGGCCAACGTACATGGCAGAGGGACATTGCTGGCACATGATGTCATATCATATTGGTAGATGTCCAGGTGAACGAGCCCCTGATGGTGTAGCTGATGTGGTTGAGTCCTTTGATGGTGTTCCTTGAATAGATGTGCAGACAGAATTGGCAATGGGGTTTGTTGCAGGGACTGGTTTCTGGGTTAGTTTCTATTGTGTGGTGTGTAGTTGCTGGTAAGTATTTGTTTCAGGTTTGGGGGGCTGTCTGTAAGCGAGGTCTGGCCTGTCTCCCAAGGATTGTGAGGGATCATCTTTCAGGCTAGGTTGTAGATTCTTGATGATGTGCTGGAGAGGTTTTAAATTGGGGGCTGTAGGTGATGGCTAATGGCATTCTGTTACTTTTTTTGTTGGGCCTGTCCTGTAGTAGGTGACTTCTGGGTACCCTTCTGCCTCAGTCAATCTGTTTCTTAACTTCAGCAGGTAGGTATTGTAGTTTTAAGAACACTTGATAGAGATCCTGTAGGTGTTTGTCTCTAAGGGATTGGCACAAATGTGGTTGTATCTTAAGGCTTGGCTGTAGACAAGATTGTATGATGTGGTCTGGAGGCATGTAGGTAAGTATAACAGTCAGTAGGTTTCCAGTATAGGGTGGTGGCTATGTGACCATTGCTTATTTGCACCATAATGTCCAGGAAGTGATCTCTTGTGTGGACTGGTCCAGGTTGAAGGTGGAGTGGAAATCTTGAAATCCTCGTGGAATTCCTCCAGGGCTTCTTTTCCATGGGTCCATATGATGATGTCATCAATATAGTGCAAGTAGAGTAAGCGCGTTTGGGAACGAGAGCTAAGGAAGCGTTGTTCTAAGGCAGCCATAAAGATGTTGGCATACTGTGGGGCCATGCGAGTATCCATAGCAGTGCCACTGACTCAAAGGTATATATCGTCCCCAAATGTGAAATAGTTGTGGGTGTGGACAAAGTCACAAAGCTCAGCCACCAGGTTTACCGTGACATTATCGGGGATACTGTTCCTGACAGTTTGTCCATCTTTGTGTGGAATGTTGGTGTAGAGGGCTTCTACATCCCTAGTGGCCAGGATGGTGTTTTCTGGTAGATCATCAATGGATTGTAGTTTCCTCAGGAAGTCAGTGGTGTCTTGAAGATAGCTAGGAGTGCTGGTAGCATAGGGCCTGAGGAGACAGTCCACGTAGACAGACAATCCTGCTGTCAGGGTGCCAATGCCTGAGATGATGGGACATCCAGGATTCACAGGTTTATGGATCTTGGGTAGCAGGTAGAGCCCTGACCAGGGGTATGCTAGGTGTGTGTCTGTGTAGAATTGTTCCTGTGCTGCTTCAGGGAGTGTCTTTAGCAGATGGTGCAGTTTCCTCTCAGAATTGTGCAATTATGGGAGATTTTAACTTCCCAGATATAGATTGGAGGACGAGTGCTACTAATAATAGAAGGGCCCAGATTCTCCTGGATGTAATAGCTGATGGATTTCTTTACCAAATAGTTGCTGAACCAACAAGAGGTAATGCCATTTTAGATTTGGTAGTGGTGAGACCTAATAGAAGAACTTGATGTAGAGGAAAACCTTGGTTCTAGTAATCGTGACCTAATTCCATTTAAACTAAATGGAAGGATAAACAAAAATAGGTCTGCAACAAGTCTCTTTGATTTCAAAAAAAAAAAAAAAAAAAAAAAGAGCTAAACTTAAAAAATTAAGGGAACTAGTTAGGGAAGAGGACTGGATCAAAGAACAAGGATCTGAATGTGGCAGAGGCCTGGAATTACTTTGACTTTCACCTCAGATGCTACTTTGACAAACTCAAACAGTTTAATGGGACGGAACTGGGGGGGCCTGGCAGGGCTAGCTTTAGGACATGTGGGGCCCAATTCGAAAGAGCTACCGCCAAAGGCAGCGGCAGCGATTGAGCTGCCACTGAAGATAGCGGCTGCAATTTGGCGGCAACTCAATCGGTCACCGCTGTTTCTGGTGGCACTTCAGTGGAGGGTATGGGCCCCCTCTTCCAGACACTGCGGGGTCCTCTTAGGCATGGAGCCTGATTCCTGGGAATTGCCCTAAAGCCGGTCCTGGGGCCTGGACAATCTGAATCTAGGAATATTAAAAGAACTGGCACATGGAATTGTAAACTCAATTGGAAGGATTTTGAATGAATCTGAACTTGGGGGTGGCATAGTATGACTGCTAATTGCTAATCTAGTTCCTGTTTGTAAGAAGTGGGTGGGAAAGTGATCTGAGAAACTACAGACCTATTAGATTGATCTCCAATTGTATGCAAGGTCTTGAAACAAATTGTGAAAGGGAAAATAGTTAAGGGCATAGAACATTATTTTACAAAAAGTAGATCATGCCAGATCAACCTGATCTTCTTTGAGAAGATAACTGTGTGGTGTTTGTTTTTTGTTTTGTTTTTGTTTTTGTTTTTAAAGGGAAATGTGATCAGTCTAATCAACCTGAATGTCAATAAGGCATCTGATACAGTTCCATCTGAGAAATTATTAGTTAAATTGGAAAAAATGGGACTTAATGTGAGAACTGAAAGGTGGATACCAAACTGGTTAAAGGGGAGGCTACAATGGGTCATACTGAAAAGTGAACTCTCAGGCTAGAGGGAGGTTACTAGTGGAGTTCCTCAGGGATCAGTCTTGGGACTAGTCTTATTTAACATTTTTATTACTGACCTTGGCGCACAAGTGGGTGTATGCTAATAAAACTTGCAGATGACACAAAGTTGGGAGTTATTGCCAATATGGAGAAGGATCAGAATATCCTACAAGAACTGGGAGTAACAGAAATGGGGTGAAATTTTATAATGCAAAGTGCTGGTCATGCATTTAGGAATGAAGAAAAATTTTTCCTATAAACTAGAGACTTTTTTTTCAGTTGGGAGGGAGGGAGGGAGACCCGTGTGTATTGGTTGACCACAGGATAACTATGAGCCGTTAATGTGATGCAGCCACTGAAGACTAATACCTTGCCTGATGCATCCCAGGACTGTATTTCCAGTGGAGACAGGGAAGTGTTAGTAGTATTATACAGGGTGCTGGTGAGACCTCATCTGGGGTAGTGTGCGCAATTCTGGTCTCTCATCTTTAAGAAAGATGAATTCCAACTGGAACTGGTACGGAGAAGGGCTACTAGCATGATCCAAGGAACAGAAAACTACCTTCTGAGAGGTGACTCCAAAGAGCTTGGCTTGGTTAGCCCAACCAAAAGAAGGTTGAGGGGCGATGCCCTCTATAAATGCATCAGAGGGATAAATACCAGGGAGAGAGGGGAGTTATTTAAGTTAAGCACCAATGTGGACTTCAGAACAAATGGATATAAACTGGCCATCAACAAGTTCGGCTCAAAATTAGGTGAGGGTTTCTAACCATCAGAGGAGTAAAGGTTCTGGAACAGCCTCTCAAGGGGAGCAGTGGGGGCAGAAAACCGAACAGTCAAGACTGAGCTTGATACATTTATGGAGGGGATGGTATGACAGGACTGCCTGTGATGGCATATGGCCCATCAGCAACTACCAGTAGCAAAAATTCCCAGCTGCTGGAGACAAGACATTGAGTTACTACAGAGAATTCTTTCCCAGGTATCTGGCTGGTGGGTCTTGCCCACAGGCTTGGGGTCTAACTGATCACCATATTTGGGGTTGGGAAGGACTTTTTTCCCCTGGTTTAGATTTGGCAGAGACCCTGGGGGGTTTTGCCTGCCTCTGCAGCCTGAGGCAGGGCTCACTTGCTGGTTTAATGTAGTGTAAATGGTGGATTCTCTGTAACTGAAGTCTTTAAACCATGATTTGAGGACTTCAGTAACTCTGCCAAGGGTTAGGGGTCTATTACAGGAGTGGGTATGTGAGATTCTATGGCCTGCAATGCGCAGGCGGTCAGACTAAGGTCAGAAAGGACCATCGTGATCATCTAAAGTCTATGAGCATCCACCCATCAAAGGCTTGACAAATCCACTTGCCAAGGGAAAGTGGGGAAATATTGTCTGGCAAATTGGAAGTTCACCTATCAGTTCTGGCTGCTTTCAAGCTCTCATTGTATAACTGGAGTCCTCTGCAACCCTAAGATCCTTCCAAATGTGTTGCTTTCTTCCTGAGCCTGCAGTCTCTGGAAGGACAGGTGTAAACTGTCTAAGGCCCAAATCTCATGTGTTCCTTCCCAAGCCCCTAGAGCACAGCTGGTGCACGGCCTAGCTGCTCTGAAGGATTCTGCTGGATGTTAGGGGAAGATGTGAAAATGTTCTTACTCCTCCTCTCCCATTGGCCTGCTGTTCCTAGCACAGCAAGTAGCTGCTGCACTGCTTGTGCCACTGGATGGGGTAGGAGTGTTGGGCATCTGACCAGTGAATCAGATTAGCAGCAATCCACCAGCTCTATCACTGCTGTATCAAGGAACCCCTGTGTCATGGTATAATTCCCCACTCTGAACCTTAGCGTCCAAAAGATGGGGTACCAGCATGAATTCCTCTAAGCTCAATTACCAGCCTAGTACTTGTAGCGCTGCCACCAACCAGGAATTCCAGTGCCTGGTACACTCTGGTCCCCCCAAAACCTT